>NC_090883.1:30872376-30874876 GCF_036669925.1 Montipora capricornis | reverse complement strand
GGCAAATTAGTCCTGAAAAGCCCCGAGGGGAGAGACTAATAGCTTCACTTCACTTCACACACTAATCGAAAAGAGTAGTGCACAGAGTTACCGGTCTTGTGGTTTGGCCTTTCCTTCAGCAACGTGGTCGGCTTGACGTAATCTTCTGAATGGACTACTGATCGATGAGACCACATAACAGCAAAACAGACAGTGGTCAAATTGAAGAAGTCATAGTGCTGAAACTAAACTGGAGCCGCTGTTTATTCCACCCACTCCATGATTCCGGTTACGGCGTATAGCGATTACCGACGAGTGACAACACGCTAACTCGTTTTCCACTGGGAGTTTAATACCGGGCTTCTTGGATTTCTGACACTTGAAAACACATTTGCCTGCGAAGCTGACCGCACTCAAGTAATATAAGGTTTACATTGAAACAAGCGAACACGGAAACTAAAGAAACATCAAATTTTCCTTTCTCCATCATTCTAAAAGGTAATCTTAGTATGCAATGTCGTTCCCTTACAAATGTTTAGCCTCGAAATGATCATCACACTCACGCGTGACTCTCTGGATCGATCGGTACGCAAATCCTCCTCACGATTTCAATGAAATATCAGTCACAAAGGTATTCAGAATTGAGAATACTATCAGCTTGAGGGGTGTGGCCTTTACATAACATCAAATTCTCATCACTACCCAACAAAGATATTCACGGTATTAGTTAGGAGAAGGAACATTTCGATCGTGAGAATGAAAGCCCTAAATGGGATTTGAACCCATGACCTCTGTGTTACAGGTGCTGTGCAGCTTGAATTTCTCAGGATTTCACTTCCCTGATACTGAATATAGTGCTCATAACTGCAATGATCATTTCAAGGTTAAACATTCTACAGGCAATTCAGATATACTTTCATATATTCTATTCTTTACATCACAAGTGTATCGACTGAAAGTACACCATATGGTACGTTACCAAGTCAAAACACTTTCGGTTTTGTTCCACACAGAAACAATCAATTATTTTTAGGATAGGAACACGTCGAAAGAGAGAAAATATTTTTTAAAAAAAACACTGCCTTCTAAATGGCTCCTCGCCTTTCCACGGGCCAAGCGTCGGTATGTTCAGTACATGTTTGCTTGGAGTTCCAATTGGACTCTGTTTTACAAAGACTTGCTCTGAACAACACGCTAAAGTGAAGCTGGAAATGGTACACAAACGGAAGAGCTCAACAATATTTTCTTGAATTCCTTCGAGCAAGAGTGCGAACAAAATTCCTAAAGTCAAATTTATCTCGAAACAAAAATTACCCTTCCAATTCTCTGACATAATCAACATTCTTGTGGGCCTATTCCGCAGAAGGAATGTTTAAATTATTTGCCACGTCTTTTCTTGTGATCCTCCAATCTCGACCCCAGATCTCTTCTCTTTTGCGCATGCCTGAGGGAGAGAATAGTCATGCGCAAACATACGATCCGAGGCTCTGGTGACGAGAATGGTGATCCTCATCGCTTTGCTTCACTGTCCTAATGTATGAATAGAATGCTCCCCAAGTGTCAAGAATGGTCCACAAACGAATGTCACCATAAAGCAAAACTAAGCCCAAACTGGGATCGAGTTCTTTACGACATGGGTCAAAACATTAAAACCGTTTTTTGTCTTACACGGTGTTTTGGCGGCATCATGAACTGAACTAGAAGAGAACAGGTCTCTACCGTGTTCACGAATATTCAGAGAATGGTATATATATATATATAGAAAGAAAATGAGAGAAAGAGTGAATTTTAATAATATCGCTAGCTCCTTGTAATATTTTTGCTATGCATGGGAGCTTTTTATTAAAAGCCATAATTTAAAAGACAAAATTATTTAAGTAGCTGGGATTTTTAAAAGCCAAGCTACATTACACTCAATTGTATATGTACAAGTAATTACAAATAGCGAGCAAGTATCGACAGTGGCGTAGTGGTTGCTTTATTGTTTTGCCTTTTTCCCGTCTTGTGATTGGACAAAACACACTTCTTCAACCAATCAGGGGCAAAAACCCACACGAACTGTGATTGGCTACAATCGTGTTCCCGCGCTCAGCGCCGGACGTTACGTGAGCATTGCTTCGAATCGGTTCATTTCAACACCAGCCGTAAGTTGTGATCTTACGACGCTATCACTCGCTCTATCACACACTTTAAAACTTAAAAAAATTCCGCTCCGCGGCAACCTTTTCACAAGTAAACCAAGTCTGTACCTTCTAAATGCTAACCTTTTGATTAATAAAATTGAGTATGTTCGTTAAATGGCCTTAAAAGACGTTTTTCCCACGACTGTTTAAACAGTTTACACCACCAATGTGATAACTGAAAGCAACAAATCCACTCATTTCATGCAATTTTACGACAACTTTTTACAATTTCAAGTTTTTTTAAAAGCTATTTGGGCGACCAAACTTTCTTTTCTGGATCCCTGGCTGCAATTTACGCTTCCTCCTGGTCTTCTGCCATAGCAACATCAGAATTTCTA
>NC_090883.1:30847376-30867376 GCF_036669925.1 Montipora capricornis | reverse complement strand
TTCATGAGGGGAGGGGGGGAGGGAGGGTTGTGGGTTTTAGCGGTACAGAGTTGAGTGAATTGGTGACGACAAGCAATCTTGGTTGGTGAGAACACTGAATTTGCGGAGAAAATGTTATGACCGTGCTCGCTTTTTAATGCTGTTTTGACACTTAATTTACCTTTTCTCCCAACAAAGCCTTTACACAAGCCTCCGCTGCATCGCAAAGTGAAGGCAAACTGTAGCCCCCTTCCAACGCCATTACAACTCGTCCTCCAGACACATCCATTAACTGCTTTGTCAACTGCGCATAACCTGAAACAAACACACAAGAAAGTTAATTACTGCTCGACTGGAACATTTGCTAAGCCTCCAGGCAAGGGTTACCCCTGTTCTCCTAGGATTTGTTCAGAAAACATTAAACAACCAAAGAAGATGCATCCCAACTAAACCTATCGATCAATGAACGAAATGATATATGCAAAGGATCGTATATTATACTGCGGATATGAAATCAAGTGAAGCTATAATCCTCGCAGTTTTTAAACGCTAAAGAAGCCCGCCGGAAAATCATACGGACACAACGAGTAAAAAGAATGCTCTTCCATGGAGAAGCACGAAAGAACCCGTTCACAAAACCTTTGGTGTTACCCTTATTGTGAGTAGAGAACCCGAAATTAGCACCAATAAGAGGATAGATTCTGGAGATACACTACCTTAAGGACGGTGCTTACTATTGTTATTGCGCATACGTTCTGCGCATATCGAGATACTCGGATTTCCTATTGCTAATGCTTATTAACACAGGGATATTTTTGCGCGGTCCAAAACTATGGGGAGAAAGCAGAACTTAGCAAGTGATCTTGGTATCCAAAAAGAAAATTAGGGATAACCATGCATTTTTCAGAGATAATTGAGCTTCAATTTGGAAAAGAACGCCATACACTGCTTTGTATTTTAAAACTTTTTACAAATATTGTTGATTAATTATCTTCGAAAAATGCGTGGTTACCCCCGATTTTCTTTTTGGATGTCAATAACACTTGTTAAGATCTGCTTTTCCCGCATATTCAGTAAACCGCGCAAAAATACCTTTGAATTAGTAGGCACCGTCCTTAAATTAAGTTAGCAGCCTTTATCAGTTCAAAAACGTCAAGAGGAGGGAGATCTGCTACTAGCAAAGTAATAACTGTTGGTCCACCGAAACGGTTTGGTGATGATGATCTTCCCATGAACTCTAAAAAATTACTAGTTTAACCGGAACACTAAAAAATTGAACAAAAAGATGTCCTTTACTCACAAGCAGCCGTTACTCTGTACCCGCCGAGTGCAGGAGAGTGACCAGCTGCCGCATCAAAACCTGCTGACACTAAAACAATATCTGGCTGAAACTCCTTGGCAATCGGGATCACTATAGAACGGAAGGCTGCAAAGTACTCTGGATCACCGTATACAGGATCTATTGAGGAGGGAATGTAAAAAATAAAAGATGTTATGAGCTATTTTGGATGCAAAGATAAAGAAAGTCGCCTGTCTCCTTCTCAAAGGGGTGGGGAAGGGAGACGTCTGTCAATGACAACTCAGATATCTACTTACAGTTAAAACACAACGCCAATTTACTAGAGGGTAGAGAGGTGCACTCTCCTCAGCAGCAAGGTCACCATGGCAACCGAGCCACAGTCCACCTCCCATGGCACCTGTCAACACATCACTGAGACCAGTGTGAGAAATTTATACTTACCCTGAAGCATGGGAGGGAGGGAGGGAGGGGGGAAAAGCAAGCGAGTAAGCAACAATGTGACTCAAGCCAAAGCACATGGCAATGCCCCTGCAAACCTCCCTGGAGTCCCCCCCGATATCACAGGAGAAACCGCTGAATTGGCTTGGTTTTAACTTTGCCTCATTAAAATTAAGATGTCCCACAAATTATGCTTCCCTGCATGGCATTCGTTTCCTCTTCAGAAGAAGAGGGGGACGTAAGTTGTAGCCGCAACCCCATCCAACACAGGAAGAGGATTGGCACAGTGGTGAGAGTAGTCGCCTTTCATCAATGGGTTCGGGGTTGGATTCCCGAACGTAGCACCATATGTGGGATGAGTTTGTTGGTCCTTTGCTCTGCTTCAAGAGATGTTCCCTGGGTCCCCATTTTTCCCGTCATCAAAGCCCAACATTTGAATGGATCTGCTTCAACTGAACCTGATTTGTCGTCTCCCAATAAGCGCTCGACCTTATAACTAATATTGCGGATCGGTTCCCTGTTGGTACTTCCCGCCATTTCAGTCGTGATTATCGTTTTTTTGCTTATGTCGAGAGATACATGTGTTCGTCTAGCGGAGCAAATTGACTCGAATTAACGACGGTAGGCGCTACCTTCTTGTTTGCTTTTGGTCCTGATTGTTGTAAGGATACAAATAACGTCGAAATGTCTGTTTCCTAGTGGATTTGATCTTACAACTTCAAATAAAAACGATTATTAATATTATTAAAGTCAAAACACATCTTGTTAAAAGGTGAACGAGCCTTTTCCACAATACGTCCCAAATAGGCATTCAAAGTCACAATACTTTCATGGAATGATTCAAAGAACTGTATTTTTCTCGCTCACTCAAAATGAAAGAAATGACACAGAACAAGAGCCCACCTAATCCGCCCATGAAGGCAATGTTTACATTGTAACCAACACCTATTCCAGCACCACACTAAACACAAAAACAAAAGTAACAACATTTAAGCATTAGAAGAATTTTTCCGTGTTTTCATATAACCAGATCTAAACACGGGGGGGTTGGGAGAATTCGAGCCACCTTCCCCAAAGGAAAAATTGTTGCTGAAATTTCACTTCCGGTCAGGATGACATTTCATTTTGTGCATTCTTATCTACTTGTTTTGCTATTTCTGAAAGGATTTTAATCCTGCCCTCTGCTCTGCCACACAATGCTCTTCCCTGTAAACATTCAAAAGACCTTCATATACCAGTATTTACCACGACTCTCGCAGCGTCTACGTGTAGGTTAGTCCTGCAAAAAATTCATCTTAAGTCGACTGTCAATGAGTTGGACATAGCAATGCTGTCATTCCTTATCAGTTATGTTTGACTGTTACGGGAACAAAAGACATAAGTTCAAAGGAGACCAAAAGGAAGATAAAATACCTCTTCTGACTTCCCTGTTCCAGGAAAGAAGGTTCCATCATCATGTCGGTGAATTGATATGTACATCACATGAGGGTCGTCATAAAACATCTGTTGTGTGCCATTCCCATGGTGAATATCCTACAAAAAGATTTGAGCATTTTTCAGTAATCCTCAGCCAGACAACAGTTCGCTCAAACCACAGACCAGTTGGCTCTGCCCAGTGCACTGGATTTCCTTGCAGGAGATGGTAAGGTCCACCCTGGCTGGACTAACACTCACGGCCTTAAAATAACTGAGAAAGTGCTGCGTTGTTATTTCATTTGGAAATGATGACTTTTAAGTTTTCTCTGGATAAGGACTATAATACATAGACTCCTATACTGTTGTTTAGCCTGCAAGCAACATGGAATCAGCTCCATCTTGGCTATTTCTTATTCTACAAGAGAGCCAACTTACCCAGTCAACTATGAGAACTCGTTCAACAGACAACTTCAGTCTTAAAAGCCTGGCTGCAATTGCTACACTGTTAAAGTAGCAAAAACCCCTGAAGAATGAACAAATGACAGTTGTTTAATAATCAAATACAGTACTTTCATGTTCAGCAAAATCTCATGTATGCAAATGACATGAGGTGTCATATTGAAAATGTTGAAAGACTTTGATTCCATGAATTTTGACCCTATCATTCCTATCCTCAGATAAGCATTGGTACTCTCTTTACCATTCTCAATATTAAACGCTGGGAACATTGAGAGGAGTATACATTGATCTGGGACACAAATGTCTCTTAAAACACCAACTAGAAGTTGCCGTCACAGTCACACCACCACACACTAATGGCTCAGTTGCTTGAGCACCGGATTGCCATGCGGGAGGCCGTGAGTTTGAGTCCAGCCAGAGCAACACTCAGCCGAGAAAGAGCTGCCTTTGTAATGAAATCTTTGAATGCTTAGACTCTTTATTCTTCTCGGATAAGGACGATAAACCATAGGTCCCATCTCACAACCCCTGAATGTTCTTAACCTTTTGGGACATAAAAGAACCCACACACTGTTTGCAAATAGTAGGGCATGGAGTTCCTGGTGTTGTGGTCTATCCTCTGTGGTGTATCATGGTTGGGAGGGTAAATGCATACTAACTGCATCAAGCTACTCTAAAATCCAAGGAAAAGTAAAAATTAATGATAATGATGATGATGATGACAGTGTGAATGTATCCAAACAATTCACTTTTTGTCTTTGTACAGGATAAGTGTTCTCATTGAAACAAGGCAAGAGCAGAACACCCTATTTCATGTAATGTAGTTATCAGATGTCTCTCACTATGAACCTGTCATGAGGAGAAAAGAGTGGGCTGCTTTCAACCACTTAAAATCACAGGAAGTTAGTACATGCCAATTTTTGAGAATGAAATTCAAAATATTTGTGGACCCGTGTCTCACAACCTGAAATACAGGGGACTGTCTTTGGCAAGATTAGTCATACAATAGACCTTTTCACGGTTTCTGATGCAATATTGGTTGCGGGGCAAACACGGCTTAAATTGCTGAATGTATGGGAATTTTGCCAACTTCATGAATGATTTTAATCAAATGACTAAAAATATTTTAAAATTTTTGTAACTTAAGTAATTACAATTTAATTTAAGCCACATTTGCCCCCCAACCAAGATGGAATCAGAAACCATGAAAAGGTCTATTTAATCACATTTTGTCCCCAGGATCTGAGGCCGGAGTTGATAACAAGACACAAAAAAAAAACGTACATTGCCTGATGAGCTTCTGCGTGGTGTCCAGGAGGCCTAACCAATGCAAACCCATTCTGAAACAAAGTAACATCTGATACATTCAATTTAAGTAGACACCAAAACTTCTAGTAGCAACTGAAACACTTTAGATGTCGAGGAGCAAGAAAGATGCGGGGGAGGGGTGGGGGGTGGTTGGTCCATGAGAGCTATGGTCATCAACCACTGATAGAGCTTACCACAAAATAGCCTGCGTCGCTGATGGGATGTTTTATTGCTGGATTGGTGGCTGCTTTGTGGTGTTTAGGCCGAAGTGAAAATCCAAAATTTCAAAACTACTTGCGGCCAAACACAACAAAGCAACCATCTATTTACTTAAGGTGATTCCTCAGTATTACACTGGGCACATGGTGTGTCAATATTTATAAATTGGATCAAATTTGCATGATTGTAGATACGGCATAAGTCGATCACAGACACTGAAACAGTTCTCAAAACATGTGATAGAAGTTGTGAATGACCCATAACTCTTTGCGAATAAGCGCGCACATTCCAAGAACATGGCAAATTTTGTTGTTTTGATCTACGATAATCGAGATAGAAAGATACCATGATGTTTACTCTTAAATGAGAACAGTGACCTATATTTTCTATGGCATAATTTTGGTGTACAAATTATACCCTTTAAGGCCTGTTTCAAACGTCAAACTTTACATGTGCTGAATCTAATGCAAATGAAAAAAATCTATTGTTTTCACTCATTTGCATTTGATTCGACACAGGTAAAGTTTGACGTTGGAAACGGGCCTAATTAAAAAAAAAATATTTTAACAATTTATCTTTAGAAAAAAAAAAGCTAAAAACGTACACAAAGCCCTTTACACAGGGATCTAAATTATGAACTTGAGAACGACTCAAAAAACGTTTCAAGTCGATGTCACTTTAAAGAGGCACTGTCATACTGAATTTGCCGTTTTTAGGTCAAAACTGAGTAAAAACTTAAATTAGTACCACAACATTCCTTATAACCCACTGACAAGATATGAAATATGTTTATTGTACAAAGAGCTATTCGTATTTAATTTTTGGCGACTTTCTGCGGACACCATCTCCAAACTTGAAAAAAATGGCCAGTTTTTTTAAGTTTCATTCCATTTCCATCATCTCCACCCATGGATGTAAATAACAAAGAATAGCTTCAGTGCACTTCAATTGTTATTGGAAACAAAAGTCCACCATTATCTTTATGCAAAAGATGTATTTTAGTGTTTTGAAGTTTGACTGAAATAGCGTGACACTGGCCCTTTAAGTTGAGTGATTTTTCCATAATACTATATACGATAGTGTTCCACATGCTCTTGACTTTCTACCTATCAGGTGTTTTTTCAGTTGTTAATTACTTTTAAAACCCCTTCATTTAGCTACCACAAAATGTACTCTGAGCCAATGAAATAGCACCTTGCAGGACATGCATCAACGGAGTAAGATTGGTCCATTATATCTCTTAAGCAAGCACGGTGACGTATCTTTCTTATTGCAGTACTCAAAACAGGGTGAAGTAGGGAACATGAAGGGAAAGTTTCAAGAAAATCGTTTGACAACTTTCTTTTCTGAGGAATCACCTTAAACGTTTAATAATTCGGTGATAAAATATCCCATCAGCTAGGCACACTAACAACAAAGGGCAGATTAACAGTAAATAATCCTACCTTAAGCTCCCCAGATGCAACCTTGCAGGCTAACTCAACCACACACCCTACAGCCTGAGAAGAAAAAGAAATAACTTTGACTTTATTGTTGTTGAGTTCATTCCTGTACAGTACAACCTGAAGGAAAATGATCAAATAAGAAAATGAAAAAGCACGGAATAAGAACAGCACCAAAACCAGGGCTGATTACAAAAACATACCACTCGAGCTGCATTTGCACTGTGCATTTCATTCCATATTGTGTCGCCATCAACCTACCAAACAAGTACACATAAGTTTTTCACTGCAACATGCACAGAAAAAAAACCACTAATAAATTATTGATTTGGCAAAACAGGACACATGATTGTCATACAACAGGTCCAAGTCTTTACAAATGACTCAGGAAAGGCAAAAAGGATTGTCATTTGGATTCTATCTAGTTGCATAAAACAGTATGGGTACATTTAAGTCACTGCAAAGTCGGTCATGGTTAGGAAATAAAACAGGAAAGAGATTACATAGGACTTACCCCCAGACCTCCACAAGGAAGAGAATCAAAACATTTGAGCATTGTGGTAGTGCCTGCAAAGAAAATAATTTTCAACATTGTCACCTTTAAATTCCAAAGAAGTACCGGTAAGTTTCATGGAATTCAATGCTTGTCAAAAATCTTCTCTGTGGCTAAGAGACCCTAATTTAAGGTGCCCTGATCATTGATAACATAAATCATTCCACTAATACCATTTCATTTATTTTTATTTAAAGTTGTTTCTTTTCACCTTTTGTAAAAAGTAAGAAAACAAGATCAAGGTACATGACACAGGAAATGTGCATGAACTTCCCAATTGACATTTTAAATGGGCAAAGGCAAGAGACTTAATGTGAAATTGAATGGGAACAAGAACCAAGCCTCCTAGTTGCTTGGTCTTTAGACAAAAATGGCCTCCAGCCGTGTTCTCTTTTCTGACAAGAGTGGAACACAATCAAAATAATGTTTGTGTTTGGGTACTAGTGAAAGGGTTGTCGGTCCATGTAAAACAAAATTGAAACTTTTGATGGTGAAAACACATACAAATAACCCACCAAAGTATGCATCTAAACATAAGTAAAATCAAGTCATATTTTAATACTGGATAATTTCAATGCATTCACCATCTTCATTCTTTGTTCTGCATTGTGTGCTGCCTCCAAACAACATGGTATGCTGTTCACTGGAAAGATAAAAAGACGTTATCACCCTTTTGATTAAATGACTTTGAAAAGATGACAATGACAATTACTCGTGTCTTTACTGATGCTTACAAAAAGATGATATTTAAATTTTACAGTAAGGTTTCTGACTATGACCAGCTAATACTAAGGTCACCCCTCTTGATGTCCATTGACTCCAAGTTTCTGTCTATTGCGATTTATAAACTCCAGGATCCAAATGGTGCCCTAAGGATTAATTTTCTCCCCGGACTGTTGGGTATTAGCGGAACGAATGTCACAGGGCACTGAATTGAATGCTTGTGCCTGTACATTTGTTGAAGTCCACTTACAACTCTCACACCAGGAAAGTAATGAGAGAATATAAAAAATGTAAAAAGAGGCACAAAATTAATTCTCATTTTGAGTCTCACCTGTGAACCGTAAGAATTTCCGCTAGTGTAGCTTTTCTTGCTCGGATCCGCTATAAAAGTAAACAAGCATGTCAGCACCATCTAGAAAGTTGCTTTCATCCTCAGTGCATTTTGCATCCTTTAAGTACAATGTACAAGTAATTTTGACATATTACAGGGACAAATGGTCCAAAAGATTCATTCATTTGCTTGCTCATCCTTACTGGGAGTTTCCCAGTAAAGGATGTCAATTAATTACCTTGTTGATAGTCTTTAAGTTAACCCAGAGATAGTTAAACCTGCATAAACTCAGGCAAGAAGATAAAACAAAAATGCAAGGCTAACACTAACAGCTCCTACATGTATGTTACCAGTCAACTTGTACATTGAACAAAAATTACCTCACAAAGATTTGCCACACCAGTCTCTTGAAGCCGTGCCAATATACTTTGTAACCTGCCTGGATGTTCTGGGTGTGAACTTGTGTCACCACATGAGCACTGATGCTTCAACATCACTGTGTCATAAATCAGACCGGTGCTTCTTGAAGACCCTGACAACTGGGCACTTCCTACAATGACAAACAAAGTGAGAAAATCAGAAACCACATTTTGTGTGAAAATCAGACACTGTACAAAAACACAATTGTGCACTAACAAGCTTATCAATAGAATGCTCCAAAGAAACGACAAACACAGAGAAGACACACTACATGTACTGTACCAAGGAGCCAAAAAACGTTCAGCTACACAATCAGCATAAAGTTTGATTTGAATTTTGTTTGACAAAGATTCACAACCAAACAACATTTTTTCAAAAATGAAAGCACTAAAAGGAGCGGCTATGGAGGCAGGAACAACCAAAATCATCATAGACATTGTCCACTGCTAACAGGTACATGTTTACGTACGTATACAACAGGGATATACATGCTTCCATGTATTTTGCATGGCTTGGAACCATCTGCATAACTTTGGTATTGACCTACCTACAACAGGAGATGAATGAGCCCTGGTTAAAGGCCGATGACCTATCAATGCTCCTGTTGATGCAGACCCTGCTGATGATGCTGCAGCAATATCAGCCTGACGTAGATGCAATGTATGGTGTTGCCCAGGGTGAAGGGATTGGGATGAGCCAACCTTTTGAGCATCCTGTTGCCGTAATTGACGAATAAGCTGAAGTTCCTGCATTTGTTGCTCTTGGGTAGACTGTGGTGATGGAAGATCTTCATGACTGTGTGCCTGGCAGAAAATTGTTGACAAAGATTTAGCTTTAGAGGGCAGAAACTCTTTTAGTTAATCAACCATACCTGCTAATTACCAAGTTCCCAAGTTAAAGACCAAAAGAAACATACGTGTAGCAAGAAAAAAATCAACAAAAATTTCCACTAACACGGACAAGACGTTGGGGTGTCAGATGCTGTTGCTGGATCTGCTGCTGCTGCTGTTGGGCGTGCTGTATTTTCTGTTGTTTTTGTATTTGAAGAAGATGCACTTTCTGTTGCATTTGATGCTCAAGATGCTCCTTCAGTGCTGCCTGTGACTCCTTGTGCAACTGCTGCTGCTGTTGCATCTCCTGCAATTGTTGCAAGTTCATTTGTAGGTTTTTGGTCCCCATCTGCTGAAGAAGAATCTCTTGTTGGAGCTGCTGAATGAAACGTCCAGGGTTTTGCTGATATTGCCTCTGCTGTTTCAAGAACTGTATGTGTTGCTGCTGTAAAACTTCTGGAGACTGAGTTTGTGCTTGCTGGCTCAATGCAATACCATTTGACAGATTTGAAAGATTTGACAATGATAAGCCTGGTGCTGATAATGACTGTTTCAGACGAGGATGCACCTTTAACTGCCCACCTAATTGTGATGATGTTCCAGTGCAAAGCGGAGACAGCAAGTTGTTTGGTGGTTCAGGAGACAAAGAAACCCCAGGAGGGGATGAAGTTGGGCGTGAGGACATCATGGACATCATCTGTGCTTGAGCTTGTGCTAATGCCAGCTGCTTCCACCGTGCTTGGTGCAATGCAGCTGATGCCATATCACCCTCCTCCTCTTCCTCAATTCCATCTGTAATGGTCTGACTAGAATACGGACTCTGAACATCCATATGTGGCATGTCCTGGCTTGATAAGCTATTGGTATGGCTTTTTACACGTGATGTATTTGCCAGATGATTTGACAGCCAAACCTGACTCCCGCGACTAGGATCTAACCCTGATGGATAGCGTGGAATTGCTTGGAGGTTAGGTAGACTGTGTCCAAGTCCAGAACCAGGACCTGTGCTCAAAGGTGAGGAACCCTATGGACAAACAATATAAAAATAATTCATAATACAATCTAACTGTGACTTGTTCCACGTTTTTGTCTAGTGACCGATAGAAACTGAAAACAAGCCATGTGCACAAGAACTTGCAAATTCAGCTAAAAAGTCTAACAGTTTATCAAGTGAAATAAAATGAACATTTTTAAGTGTGGGTTATAGATGAAAGAGAGAAGTGATCCTTGCACTAACTGGACAATAATGGCAGCAACGGAATAATGGCAGCAATTGTCCATTGATTTCATTTGCCAAGACATGAGCCCAACAGAGTGGCTTCATACAGGTAGCTCAGTTGGCAGAGCATTGCACAGGCATCGCAAAGGTCATAGGTCATGGGTTCAAATCCTGTTGAAGCCATCTGAAATTTTCAGGTGTCTATACATGTATACAAGAGAAATTTTTATTGTTTAAATTGTACAGTTAAGTACTGTCAAGGATCACTTCTCTCTTTCATCTTTGGTTTATCAAGTTTTGTCCATGGATATTTGCCTTGGGGATGCAGAACTTTCATTTCAATGACACTGGCATACATGTAGCACTGCTGAATGATGGTACATGAACTAAAGCAGATGTTGAGCACACAAAAATGATCAGTTATTGTAGGTCCTAGTTTTCTACACGCCAAATTTCTTACCTCTCTGTGTGGTGAAGCAGATGATGATGGACCATTTGGAGATCCTGGACTTGCGCACTCCATTTCACTGCCTGCGTTTTCCACTAATAACAAAGGGAAGGAACATGCGGGAAATTGCAGGCACTTAATTAACCCTTTAACACCCAAATCTGCCTAAACCGGCCATAATTAGTATTCCACTCTGTCTAATGCCAGACGATTTTACTCGTCAATGGGGAACCTCCGGGAGTCTATGGGTTAATCACTCCCCATTAATGAACAGGATTTTTTGCATAGGCCAACCCCCAATTCAGATGACGCTGTAGGATTTTCCACAGCGTCTGAGAAACGACAGAGTTCCCTTCAATGGTTTTAAAACAAACTACATGTAATAAATATTTCTTTGCTGTTGTTGTTGCATGTAACTCAACCGCCTCCTAAAAATATACCGGTAACAACAACTCAGTGATCATCTTTGCACAAAAAGATAGTTTCCAACATTTTGCTTAATGGTTTTTCAGTGAGTGATTAACCCATTGACTCCCAGGGGTTCCTCACTGACGAGTAAACTCGTCTGGCATTAGACAGAGTAAAATACCACGCAAGTCTGGCCGGTTTACACTGGTTTGGGCATCAAAGGGTTAAAAGAGCCAATTTTCATCATCTTCACACTTTAAAACTGCAATTTTTTTAATGACTCCAAGGATGCTGCCTAAGAAAATTTTAAAGGGGCCCTCAGAGCTAAATGCTGAGAACTTAGGAGCCCAACATATGAAGTGAAAGGTGTTGCTGTGAAAAATTAAGGCGCCCAGAGCTATTGTTTGAGAGCCCTAGGCTACCGGGCGCCTGTTAGGCAACAGCCTTGGACTCTCTCTTGCCACTTACAGGGTGAGCTTCTGTGAATTCTGCTTCCATTGTGTCGATCTCTCCTTCTGTGCACCAGAGGACTCCCAAAATAATAATTATTTCTAATTCTTGGTTTGAATCGTGACTTCACCTTCAGATTTGGTTCAGAAACTAAAACAAAACATAACAATTTGAAAGGATAAAAAACCAACATAAACAAGACTTTCTATTATTAGTAACTTACTAACTAGTGGTTGCAGTTAAAATGGTTGATTTTCATAGAAAACAATTTTACTGCAATTTTCATACTTCTGCAGAATCTAATCTTTAAGCAGCACCTGGCCAAACTGCATTTTGGCTTCTATCAATCAAACAAAATCAATTGCAGTGTATGGGTGTATGACATTAACCCACCAATCAGCATCTTTGGTTCTCACAGTACATTTGTATGTTCGAGCTTGACACCAATGAAAACCAATGGAGTATGTATGAATCTTTTTACTGAAGACCTCTAAAAGGATATCATAATGGTATTTGAGCTGTGAACTAAAAAAAAGCACTCCCAATTCACTTTCCGAAGGCAGAGTTGATTCCCCCGGCTTTATTTAGAATTTGATTGATGGAAGCCAAACGCAGTTTTGAGCTTAGCGCTTGAAGGTCAGATTCTACAAAATTATGAAAATGTCAGTAATACATTTGTACACACCAGTTTTGCGAAGGGGAAAGTCGTCTGGATCCCGTGACTCATATTGCTGATTCCTAAAAATTGCATGAAAACAATATTGCAGTAAGTAGCTTAAAAGATTTCAGACTACAAAAACCCTAACATTCAGAGAACTTCAATACCTCTCTAAATTCCATTACCATTCTAATATCACTCTAATTTTGTATATTGATCAAAATTACACATACAAACAATAAACACAACTAACCAATGCTTGAAAGTTTGAGCTCCTGAAAACGATGCTAAAGCAATATCTCTTTGCTGTTTGTTTATCACAAACTCGTGTAGCCTCTTTTTCACCTCACTGGATGACACTGGGAGAAAAAAATAAGTCAGTCATGATTTGTGTCACATAAACCACTTCCTTGGAAAATCAACCAATGACAGCTCACACCTTCCGTTAACATCCCAAAACATGAATTAAAGGAGCATAATTATACAACGGTAATGTTGATGAAAGTTAACTCAAGATAATTCCATCCCAGAAGAAAGAGAGGGCTTCTGAAACGGTGTGGGCAAAAAAAATTGTTTGTGGTTATCTCACACACCAATAATAATTGCTTTATATACCTTTTAACATTTGTATCGTTGTGAAATTCCATCAGTAGGAATTGACATACATTATGATTTACATAGCTTGTTATTTTGCTCGTAAAGGATGAAGTAAAGAAACCTAAATTGAAGAACTTTTAGTGCTTTGGGCATTGCAGAAACACCACAGGAGATTCTCAATCCACCAATGAAGTGGAAAGTGGAACCCAGGACCACACAGAGCTACAAAGAATGCCTTCTATATTATTTTATCAATGTTCGACAAAGCTGTTTGACAAAAGCAAAAACAAAGGTAGTTTTGGAAAGGAAATGGCCCGAAAATCGCTCGAAAAGGTTCTAAAAATCTTGGTAATAAACAGTAAAACGTGTAGTTATAACAACTCTAAGCGCATCACTCAGTACTGTGCAGGATTTTGTGGATTTTAAGGAATAGTGCATTATTGTGCAGGTTTGATCAAATTGTACAGTTTCACACCAGCACACCCTGTCAGAAGCAAAACTACTGCACCATTGTCATGGAGAATGAGTTGAAATAACCAAACATCACCTTAACAGGAATTCATATTTTAAAATAATCTTCTCATAAACTGCTTTTATCTTCCTCATTCAAGCACCTAAAGTAACCAATAAGAACTACATGTAGTGAAAAGAAACTAAAATATCTAACTTTCTGAAGGAGGTTGTTGTGATCCTGGGGAGTGCTGTTGTGTTGTTGCTGATTGCGAATGCTTTGATGTTTTGCTGTAATGCGTGTCCTCCACCGGAGGTTGCTGGTAGTGTTGCTGGGTAGAAGATGGCTGATGGAGAGATTGGGGACACGACATTTCCTGTTTAATCTTTGATTGTTTCTCAGGGGGTTCACCATCTTGTTCCATTGATGAGCAACCATCTCCCCTTTCTCCGGGTTCTTCAGGCTCCACCTACAGACAGCATTTCAAAGTGGGGATTATTATTTTATAAAATCATCAAGGTACATGTACATGAGGGGTTTAGCTCATTGACCTCAGCTGGGAGTGACCATGTACTCATTGACTGAGTGGGAGGGCTGCACGGGAAAATATTTGGCCCGAGGTCATGGCGTACGGACAGAGGGCAGCGTGCACCAGTCAATACGCATTTTTTTCATATGAGCTCTTTACACTATTTATGAGCACTCAGAAGATGAAGTTATCTAATACGTTGTTTGCATTAATTTTGCTTTTCTGACTGTAAATTACTTGGATTTTTAACCCATTCACCTCTAGACCGATAAATTGACTGCTGCCGTACTAGGCTACTTAACCGGGTTACATCCGATTAGTTAATTGAAATGAACCGGTTTAAAACAGTTACGAATGCAGCCACGCCTCTTTGGTGTTAACCAGCTTTTTAACCTGGTTATATATGCAAATTAACGCAAAAACAATACATTTTCTTAACCAGGTTAGGTATTTTTAACCCACCTCGCTAGGTAGTTTTAAGGTGGGCTAGCCAGGATACGTTTAGGGAATTTTTTAGCCAGGTAATTTAAAATTAACCTGGTTAACTTGCTAAGTGCAGCCACACCATTAAAATTCGGTGCTAAACAAAAGGCATCATCTCCAGGCTATGGGGAATAAATAATTATAAGGATATGTATGGGGTTTAATCCCCAGAGCATCGAGATGATGACTTTTGTTTAGGACTGAAGTGTAATATATATTTAAAGCAGGCTATTAGGAACACATTCAGGCCAGAGCACGATGCCAGTAACTTTGTGCCCTGCTGTTATCGAATAGTGTGTGGGATCTCAATTAACCCATTGACTTCTAGGGGTTCCCCGGTTTCGGCCGGTTTGGACGTGAAAGGGTTAAAGTCCAAGGGACCAGGGTCATATGTGTAAATGTACAATGAAGAACAGGTGAGGGAAACAAGGTTAGTGCACTAAACACCTAAAAATATCAAAGGGGCATTTTATTCAAGTCAGAGATCACCCAACAACTTTCCAAACTGTTTTTACTTTCGCCAATCCTTGTATCAAAGGCTGTTCAATTCAGAAAACAGTGTGGAGAAAGGAAAATCCCAGGAGAAAAGCACTGACCTACAGTGTAGTGGAAACAAATCACTCCTAATGATACGTAAGGTGAATGTTGAAAACCACATTATCAGAGTTTCCATTAGAAAGCGAAGAAGAAGAGTAGGAAAATGTGCAAGAGAAAAGCTCTGTTGTGACCATAAACTTAAATAGTAGAATTTCAGCTACATGGAGTAGCCAGCAAATCCTCTGCTCCTCAATGCCAAATGAACACCCTGTGGTCTAATTGACAAAATTTATCAGATTCCATGTTGCTGTCAGGGCTTCTGTTCAGTAATACATGTAGATCACAAATGTTGAAATGTGGTAAGAAAAAAGTACAAATTATTATGCTTGCTTATGCTGTGTTTTACAAGTTTTCACACAATGCAACTGAACACGAGCATAAGCCCAAGCACAAGGAAAAGGAAAAATGTTGATCCTTGCGTTTGTGCTTGCGTTAACCCTGCTTTCACGGAGAAAAAAACACTCGTGCTTGTGCTTGCGTCGCTAGTGAAAACCAGGCTTTAGTCTCTAAACAAAAACATTTCATACAACTGCAAGAATTTTTTCTTGAAGTATTCTACAGTATAGCCTGCTCGACTTCATGGTTTGCTAGGAAAGGAAATTCTTATCTTACACGTACTGTACCAACCTTAATTTTTGGTTGTGGAAAGCGGTATTCTCTTTCATTTGGAGACTGCTTCTCTTCCTGTTTTTGATGACGCTGTTGCATTCGCTTGCGTTGTTCCATTATCCCAGACCGCTGAAAATCAAGTTGATACTGAAAAAAGGCAATCAAAGGAAATGGTTTTTAAAATACTACACGTAGTCCAACACAATACTGAAATTAAAGATGTAGGGTGCATGACTGGACTAATAATAGTTGTTGTGGAATAATAATAAAACAGCTAACTATTTTCTTCCTTAAAATTACACAATTATCCTGTTCCATTGGAACAGTAAGCCTAGTTTTATGGATATGTTATACTCTAATTAAATTATTAACTTACTGTTAACTTGCATTTGTAAATTAATGTACATGTAAACTATTGATTTTACCTGTGTCTGAGGAGATGTCAGATGCAGAATACATGAAAAATACAATTAAAAAGAACAAATAATTAGCCAAGTCTTCTT
Source organism: Montipora capricornis (assembly GCF_036669925.1). NCBI lineage: Eukaryota > Metazoa > Cnidaria > Anthozoa > Scleractinia > Acroporidae > Montipora > Montipora capricornis. The sequence continues at coordinate 30,851,006 of NC_090883.1, read as the reverse complement.
ATAATCACATGTTTCTTTGTGGAGACTTTTAGAAAAATATGTGCCTTTGAAAGCAGTTAAAAATACATTGCACCAGCAGACAGCTTTCCATTGAAACTGCAAAATGCATCTACAAATATCAGGGTGGGTGGGCTGTTGATTATTTGAATTCTAGTTAATTATTATTTTGAATTCTTGATTATTATTTTAAATATTGGGTGTTTTTGTGTTGGCATGAGAGAAAAGTGAGCCAAAGTTGTAAGGCTGGGTGTTTCACACCTGTCTCTCTAGGTTTTGACAGAAGCTCATTCCCCATCCCCCATTCTTTCCAGGGACTTGCTTGATTAATTAATGGCAGCTGTTCCTATTAGAAACCAGTGCAGCCCAGTGGTTAGGGCCCTTGCCTTGAGATGACAAGTTCTGACCACTCATTAAATTTGTCCTGGTAGTCCCCAGGGGTTTCATTAAGGTTTGAAGCAGGGGGGCATATAGGTTTAACACCTGGGGAGTCTGGGGGCATGCTCCCACAGAAAATTTTGAAATTGTTAAGTTGCAGAGATGTGTTCTCCTGCATTCTAAAGCCCAAAGAAAAATCACACCATTTTTTAGTAAACTTAGATTTGATACCAATATCCACAAGAAATAAATTCATTAAAGTGACCCAAAAAAGTGCTTGGCATCTTGGCCTTTTCTCAGCTGGAGGCACTTTGGCTCGCAAAAAAATAATAATCGACAATCAACTGTGATCCTTCCTGGGCCGCCATAGCAAAACACGTAACATTGGGACATTTTAGGTGGTCTTTTATGGAGAGCAATTCTTTTCACAAAGTGTTATGGGGCAATTCGTTGTGAACTGAATGTGGCTTATAAAATTTAACGCAGAGTATGAAACTGTGACACTTTGACAACAGAAGACAGATCAAGAAAAGGCCAACACTGCACTGTTTTATCAATCTTTGTATTTAAAAAAAACCAGTCCCCTGAGATGTTGACGGCAGCCGGGCAAAGTCATGTCCACAGCCAGTCAGTATGCCCGCTGTCCCGCCCTTAATGAAATTCCTGAGTCCCTGGCACAACTTCTCCGCTGCTCTTGTAAGTACCTAACTGGGTTGCCTCCGGCCAGTTGGGATTCTTAAAAGTAGCTGTTGAATGTTCTGTTCTGTCGTGATTGTGTTTCATTGGCCCTGAAAAGTCCTATGGGGAGTGTTCAATTAAGTATGTATGTAACAATAGGAGACTTAAAAACACAAGAGAACGTTAATGGAGTTTGGAGATGAACAAAATCAAGCTAGAGTACCGCTCAAAAGTAAGCTACCACCCTCTCGCGAGACTTTCATTTCGTGAGGCGGTTCGAAAAACTGTAAGTGTCTGCATGAACATAAACTTTACCAAAGATTAACATGTTCAAGAAGAACCTCGCGCTCCAAAACAGAGCACCTTACTCTAAAAGTGTAATGGAAATGCGGATGGCAGTGGTGTATTAATTATTTTGAAACACTTGCATTCCAAATGCATGTCAACATGCAAACCACAACTCTGCCCATGAATCTACATACTTTGATTCAAAGTTGATGTCAAGGAGAAATTTTTCGATCAACTTGCACTTAAGGACAGTGCCTACTATTGTTATAATTTGCGCATACGTTCTGCGCATCTTGAGATACTCGGATTTCCTATCGGTGATGCTTACTAATACAGGGATACTTTTGCACGGTTTAAAACTACCCGGAGAAAATAGATCTTAGTAAGTACTCTTGGTATCCAAAAAGAAAATTGGGGGTAACCATGCATTTTTAATTTGAGAGATAATTAAGCTCCAATTTGAGAAAGAACGCCATACATTGCTTCGTATTTTTGAGCTTTTCACAAACATTATTCATGAATTATCTTTGAAAAATGCGTGGTTACCTTAAATTTTCTTTTTGGATTTCAATAACACTTGTTAAGATCTACATTTCCTGCATAATCACACACCGGGGCAAAAATATTGTTAATTAGTAGGCACCGTCCTTAAGCTTAAATCCATCAAACTGCCATAAAATTTGTCTTTCAAATTCAAGTTTATTGGGCTCCAATTGAGGAGCGGCGGTGCGGCGCCTCGCATGGGACTTTACATCCCGCCTTCCCTTTTGGTTGCAGTTTTTTTTTTTTTCTTTCTAAGTTTTAATTTTCTGTTTTCTCTTTGTTGTGCAATTTTGTCTTGTTTAAATGTTTATCTGATGTGCCCAATAAAGTCGTTAAAAAAAAAAAAAAAAAAAAAGAATGCTGTGACAAAACAGATGCATGCACATTTCAGCGTTAACTTATAATATGTTATCTTGTAAAACATGAACCTTGAGAGTAAATGACTTCAAAATGCATTCCCTTGTTATTGTTTATACAGAGTTTTTGTTTCAGGCCGGAGGCCGGACAGTTTGTCTGGTTGTTTACGATTTTGTGTCCTGTACTTTGATGCTATAAACTTGTTGGCTACTTTTTTGGCTTTTTCTTCTTTCTTGGTGAAATTGGATGTCGGAAAGCCAACAACAGAAAAACACAGAACAATCACATGCAATAAATCCTTCAAACTAAAAAGAAGTCACAATTAATCTCCACATTTTGCTTACTTAAACAGAATAATCAATCTGTTGGCATTTCAATTACACAATATTAAGTCTGATAACACAATGTCACAAATGCGTCGTCACAATTGACGAATTTTTGCGAAGGGAAAAAAAGGCTGGATGTAATGGGCAGTACTGATTCCTTTACAACATGTAGTTTAGTTTTTGTTCAAGTCTCAAGTTGAAGTAGAAAACAATGGAAATATTAATTTTAATACACCACTACCTTGTAAATACTTGTAGGTTTTAGGTATCGGTAATGTTAGAACTATTCTTGATCTTTGTATGCCAGAATTTTTGTCCCGCATTTTTGATCACAAGAATGCAATTTTTTTAGTATTAATTTAATGAACAAACTATTCGAATTCGCTTTACTTCACACAACGATTTAGGCGTCTGAAGAAGTTTACAATGCCACTGCAGCAAAAAAATGAAATGTTACTCAATTGGCATGATTTCTTTTTCTGCTTTTAACAGTATTGTAATTTGTATACGTTTGCAAACGTTTGTGTGGCCGTTGGACTTTAATCAAAATTTATGCCATTCTTGCCACTTCTTTAATTCTTGCAAGACAAGAGTCTCGTCTCTAGAGACCAGTGTCTCGTCTCTCAAGACGGGAGTCTCATCTTTAGAGACGAGACTCTTGTCTCGCAAGAAACAAGACGAGACTGGTAACTTACTTTTTAGCAGTACTGTATATGGGGACAAAGGATCATATCAATCAGCTTTGTTCATTGATACCTGAAGTTGGTGTTGCTGTTGCTGTTGTTGCTGCGTTAGGGCTTGTAACTGCTGCTGAAAGTTCTGATAGAGCAGTTGCTGTTGCACCTCCTGCTGTTGTTGTTGCAGGCGAAAAAGGTCGGCAAGTTGTTGCTGTTGACTAGCAGAGAGAAAAAGCCGTGGAAAACCAACGCCCTCAGGGGCCACCGAAGCCGTAAAGTGGTTGTTCATGTCTGAAAAAAATGCACACTTGAGTTGCTTCAAATTCATCCTACATAGAGAGACAAAGCTTCGAGGTATAGATTTTTGACTCAACATTCAGAGCTTG
>NC_090883.1:30804876-30842376 GCF_036669925.1 Montipora capricornis | reverse complement strand
AGTTTATAGCTCAAAAGTGAAGGCTATGTTGTTCAGTTGTTCATTTAAACATAAAGGTTAATTTATTAGTGGATCTTGGTCAAGCCTTTTACTTTTCAATCAAAAACCAATGCGTCTTTGCTTTTATGCTAATGAGGGACGCGTGTCCAAAACAATGGATTCCGTGTATAATACGCATCTCAATTTTCGGAGCTGTTTTAGCGGAAAAAAAGTGCGTATTCTACACAGGTAAATACGGTAGTTAAAAAACAGGAGCTTGGTTTTTTAGGGGGTATGAAAAAAGAACAAAACTCTCCTCTTCTCTGTTCTGCTTGTCCTTCCCACCTCATCTTCAGCCATTGTCCCTATCCTACCCCACCCTTTCTTCACAGATCTGTCTCCCCTTACTTTCCAGTTACATCCCCCCTTGAATATCCCTTATGCCCACCCCTCTACAGCACTTCTCACAAACAATTCATACTTGTCAAGACTTTTCTTTTCACTCACCGAACTTGAACTTGAAACCCAAGCAACTCAAGCAAACCTCTCATAATTTATAATTAAATATTTTATTATTCATCCCAGGCCACTCTCGGTCCAAACTTTGATTAATTCACATTTGGACACGAGAGCCATGCACATGTTGTAAATCTTGTAGCACTGATAAAATGGAATAGCGTAAATGAAATCGATTTCTATGGAGAAATACAGGAATTGAAAAGATTCGCAAATCAATTGTTATTCAAAGGATGGATTTAACAGGAAGGCCAAACATTTCTTGAAAGAAAAACAGAGAAAAAACCTCGGCCTTTCAGGAAACGAAGATCGATTTGAGCAGAAACAATTACCGTATTTACCCGTGTATAAGTCGATCCCATGTATAAGTCGACCCCCCATTTTTGATGGCAAAAAACGCAATTTCTTAATTTCTTTGTTAAATGTTCATGGGACAGTAGTCTTGTATTCTTCGATTTCTGGAATGTGGATACACAAAAAAAATCAGGGCCTCAAGTGCTTAATAGTTTTGTGGTTCAGCAGTTGTTGTATATGCGGGCATTTTGTCCTTGAGTTTCGAAAAAGTTCTCAGAAAATCAAACATGTAAACCTCAAACTAACCTGTTTCGTTGTTCAACGATAAAGGGCTTTAGAGGATAAGCACAACATCTCAGAAGCAGGAGTCAATCTTTGAAAATAACTTGCGAACGATGCGAAAATGTGCAAGGTTTAATTGGTCCTTGACTTATAATTTCTCAAATGACAAACAAAACAAAACTCATAAACCAAACAATACAAAGTTTGCAAAAGCATTTAAATCAGCCAGGTTTGTATAAAGAATAAAAAACAATCATTACCAACCAGCATTTTCACGCAACACGAGTGACACTGCTTGCACGCAAACACGAGGTATTGCACCAGGTTACTAAGCCGTTGAACGATTGTGTTTTATTCGAAGAAACAGAAATGACTTTTAGAGCTTTCTGCCTTTGGAAAACGAAAAATTCCAGTGTCTATTTCATATTTGTGCTTGTGAGTATCTTCAACATTTAGATTTGGACAAATCCTTTTTCATTTCAACTGGAATTGCTTACATTCATTTTGAAGTCTTTTGTCATTCATTTTGAAGTCTTTTGTCGGCTTTGTCCACTGCATTCGTTATGCACAAGACATTATTATTTTGAATAAATTACTTAGCTGGAACTTGGCTCAAAATCTTTGACCCGTGTGTTAGTCCAGGGCGATTTTTGGAGCTTCTTTTGAGGCCATAAAAGATCGACTTATGCACAGGTAAATACTGTAGTTAGAAAAAAACTAACTAGTTGAAAATAAAAATTAACTGAAAAAAAAAATTAACTGCAACATACACATCAGGAACAATAAGGAAACAATCTGTGATGATTTGTCTTTCCACGCTAACAACAAGACTAACAAGTCACAGCAATGGCAATGTTTACATCATTTGCAAATCTGCTTTGATGAAAGTCAGCTCTTTCATGGGATCTTAGTGACAAACATAATATTTTATCCTGAAATTTCGTCAGAGTAACCAATGAGGACGATTATCAACACCACGTTTCCAAGAACTGTCTCTTGAATTCAAATTCACCACAGAACTTACTTCAATTTTATTAAAAAGCTGATGATTAAACACCAACCCAACCATTTTTCATCTTCATTAACAAACACGTAATTATCATAAATATTCACAAATTATGTGAGGAATTAAGCTGCTGTCAAAATATTATACCACAGAAAAACAGCTGATGGCTTTATATTAGCTACTACCTCAAGGATTCCATGCATTGGAATAACTATTTCTTTTTTTCGTAATTTTGATTTTACCTTTAATTTGACAAACATGGATAAACTCTGACATGACACAAATGAAAACTAGCCCTTGCCATTAGCAGTGATGATACCGCAAGATACCAACTAAGAAGTAATTTAGCAATAGAACCTACAAAAACCACATATAATCTTCAACATAAGATGGCTACTATCAAATTCTGCAAACAAAATGTTTTAAGAGTAAAACTATTACTAACCTGGAGGTTCTGTATGGTTCATGCCGTTTGCAAATTTTAAGAAATATGAAATTTTGGTAAGTACTTATGTTACAGTTTTGAAAATCAGCATATTGTAGTCTTTAAGGCAGGTTTTAATCTTTGCAGGTGTTCTTAACTGCATAATAATAAGGCCTATTTTAAGACTTTTATTCTTAATGCACATTTTAACACTTAATTGCGCAAACTTAGTTTGACAAACACAATAGAAAATTGATTAACAAAAAAGCCTAAAATACTATCATCATATCCACCACTATCCATCTTCCTGATGACCAAAAAATGAGGAAACTCTATGTTTAGTCATTAACTCATCCAAACAATTGTGATGACCTCAAAACAACTTGTCAGCTGCAAAATAATCACTTGATTCTCTTTTTCTGGCTTCTCAAGAGACTCATTCCCATGCCAACAAATAAAAAACAAAACTAAACTAACAATAAATTCAAACACAGTGTTGATGGCTGTTAAAGCCTAAAGCAACTTCATAACAAAATAGACCACTTTCGATATATTAAAATTCAGTCCTAAACAAAAGGCATCATTTCGAGGCTCTGGGGAATAAATATAAGGATTTGTATGAGTTTATTCCCAAGAGCCTCAAGATGATGTCTTTTGTTTAGGACTGAATTTTAATATATTGAAAGTGGGCTATTCATGAATGAACCTTCATTTCCCTTAAAATCGTTTTGATAAATTTGAAAGAGTTATGTGATTGCAATAAGTTTACAGAAAAAAATTAGATTTTGTTTGTATTATTTCTTTGCTTCCAAATCAATACCATTATCTGAATCTCCTCAAAAAAGGACCAGAAGTTAACAAACCCAATTTCATCATTATGAAGCTCACTGCAGAGAGTTATTATAAGACACACCTAGGTTCTAAGATTTGGAATTTTCTCAGCTACTACACCAGTTGCATTGTGCATTGTACATTATTCACCTTGAGTGCACATCTCAACCAGCCAAAACTTTTGAGGTATACCGCACTGCAGGTAATTCAAATTTTAGGGTATCTTAATTTACGGTTTACTTAACACCTTGCAATAGCCCTTGCCATTATAAAAAACATGGCAATTACTTTTTTTTAATTAATTGGGCATTTTTAGACGTAGCTTTTAACCCTAACCCACCATTAAAACAAGCACCCGGTTCCAATGTCTGAATTATCTACTCAAGTGAATATTTGTGCCAACCACCTTAAAGTGCTACTATGATCAAAAAATCATTTTCTTTTTTTCTTCAGAGTTTGAAAGCATGTTCGCTTAACACCTGGCTGGTAAAATTTTGAGCTTTAATTTTTATCCAAAGGTTGTTTATTTTGAGTGTACTGTAAGGTTTGGATTTCACGGTCCGCCATTACTCACGTTCAAAACTGACCGATTGGACTTCAGAGGGTTGGATCTAGCGAAAAGTGATGTCATTTACTCACTAGCTCAAAATTTCAGCGTGTAAACGCAACTTATTATATATGAAAAACACAAGTTTAAAAGTCTGAAAGCCTGAAACTCCTGAACTGAATTGCGTACACATGCATTGCATTCTCAAACCAGTGAGTCTTTGACGTCATTTTCTCCTCGACCCAGCTCTCTCAAGATTTTTAAGTTAGTAATGGCAGACCAATAAATAACAAAATTCCACTTAAAATAAACAGGTGTCTTTTTAAAATCAGAACTTAAAACTCACTCAGTGTTAAGTTAACATAGTTTTGAAATCCAAAGAAAAAGAAGAAGAATTGTTTTTTTGGTCGCAGTAGCACTTTAAAAACATAGCAATTATTATCAAGGTTGATGCGGCTAAATGCAATTTACACAAGGTTAATCTCAAGGCAATGTGGCATGCGGCCTTTCTCGTGCCAAATGGGCATGGCTTTATTTTAGGGGTACCCCAGAATCCAGCAGGGCTTGCATGGGCATGACCATGAATCTTCACAGGCCATTTTTGCAAATCATTGCACCCTTCCCATCCCAAGGCTACTTGGCCACGGTGGTACTGTAAGTAACTGGTCAGGTAAGTGTTTTTTTCCACTGGACCATGTGACAGTGCGGTGGGGGAGTAGCAATACTCTCAGTGACTTCATGCTACTTGAAATCAGAATAAGCTCCCAATTAACATGCTGACCATAGCAGTTATTAATTAACGTTACTTGAGCAGTAATGAGAGAGAGAGGAAAACCTGAATCATTCAGGATTAAATGGGATTCAAACCCACCAAAATATGCTCTGGCCCTCAGTACCCCAACAGTTTGTGTGATTTTGCCTTTTGCCTTACATGTTTATGTTGTGATTCAAACATTTTCCTGGTTCAAAATGTCACACCTGACCAAAAGCAAGCATCAACACCATAACACTTCAGTACTGGTATTTTGCTTGCTTAACAGCACCTGCAAGCAATAATTTATGGTTTCCAAAATAACTTTCCAAAGATCAAAGCGGTTTCTTTCAGTGTATTGATTTGGATTCCATTATCCTTTTAGCTTAACCAGGACAAAACGTGTTCCAAAAATCAGATGATACTTTGCACAAGAAAAGTAAACGCTCAATGGATTCTACTTCCTCTTGGCAGAAAGTACAAACAGAGAGCCAGTAAGACCAAGCCAAGATAGCTTTTTGTTGGTGAAAGCAGTACAGTTTAGTATTTTAAAACTGATTCTAATGTAACATGAAAGGCTAATGTACAAACCTCTTCCCAATCAACAATTGTATCTGAGTACTTCTCTTTTAACTTTTGTTTCTCAGGAAATGATGCTTTTAATTTTTGTTACCTGAATGAGGGGGGACTATCATCACTGTATGGAGCAATACTATTGACTAATGATTTGTAGTGTTACAAAAACCTACGTGGGTGGTGAAAGAAGGATAAACGTGAATTCATGTCTGTCTTCAAAGCTGGATAAAGCCTGGAAAGTTCGGAAATAAAGTGAAAATACCTTGTTCTGTGTTTAGAAAGTTAAAAATGCAAGCTGTTTTCGCTAGACAAACCAAAGAATTATCTCAACTTTTAACCGCAAATTCACCCATAACAATTATACACCCTTGCGAGATGGTTTAACTTGTCCTGATAAATGCCATACCCAATTGCACTGCAGGTAGTGACAGATGCCAATATTACTGTTCAGATGCAGAAACCAGATTTCTATTGGGTAAATAGAGGGACAACCTTTTTTCCTATGCAAAAATATAGCTAGAATCAAAACAAGAGAAGTCAGCCCATCTCCCACAGCCCTCAGCTAGCAAATCACCCTAGCAACACAACAACTTTTATCATTGTACATGTGTGATCTTTTCAGTCAATGCCTGGCTTATTTTGTTTTGTATAATCTAAATTGCATTTTAGCAAGCACATTTCATTTGCACAGTTTAGAAAAGAATTAATTTGGACAGGCACATCTTCATTATGACAGTAACCTTGACCTGAAAGAGTAATTTCTTAAAGCCCTCCCACACATAATGATGATACATGTACCAGTGATGCCAATTGCAACATAATGACGAAAAAGCTAGGGACAATCTATCAGAAAAATCATTCTGTTTTTAGCATAGATTAATTAAAAACAACGCAGTAGCACTAAATTGGTGACTCCAATGATGCAAGAAACACCTAGTTTCATTTTACCCTATCTGCTGTGCTTTGATAAACTCGCTTTAGAATTAACGAACTTGGTAAATGCTGCCCACATGTTTTCAGTTCAGGAAAAAAAATGTTTACTTTCAGACAGGTTATTTCCTTTGGGCACAAAATTAATAACTGAGCCACATCTTATTATTATTTTCAACTCGCCTGAAACAAAAATGTCACCAGGCTTAAATTTTAACAAAGCATTCATCCCTCCAGCCAAGCTTCACACATTCTTACAAGAGTTTGTAACACACAGTGTTTTAGCAGTCAAAATAATATTATTAATACAACATACACACAGCAATTGATTAAGAAGCCACAGTTAAAACCATACATGTACATGGCAAAATATACTTGAATAACGCAAATAATCATTATTGCTTGATATGTAGTTAATTCATTTTATTAATCATGTTCATTCATAGCTTCAGGTTTGCAGTTATCCTTTGAAGTCTTAAAAATGAACCACAAACTGCAACAATGTACCTGTATTGCAAAATGAAACCTAGCAATTGGCTTTCACTCAAACTATTGATACTCAAGCATTTCCCTGATAACAGATAAAACCAGGTTTGATACATTGTACATATATCAAGATAAACAGTACTGCGGATGAAATACAAAATTCAGATCTCACCAGACAGGACAGACTCAATCTTGAAGGGAATTCTATGATCTTTTCTTATTAATTAAAATGCATTAGAGGACAAAATGACACTTTCTAATATGTCAAGTTGCATATTAAGGTATAAAAAGAGGATTAAAAATGGCCTAATAACTGCAATAACCTAAATTGTATCTCAAAATAGCTAAGTAAAAAGTTTGAAGAAAAATTTCCACTGCTGTATATTACATTCCATTAAGTCAATATCTATGACACCTTTCTAACTTTGATCAATAGGATAAGTACAGCTTAGTTCAACCTGTCACCACAGCTCTTATAGATCTTTAATCAAAATGTTACGAGCATTTCCTCTAATTCACACCATCTAAATACCAGTATCCTGTGCATGTAAGCCCAATATTATTGCTAACAAGCTACTTGTATATCTAAGCCAACCCATGAAATTTTTTTCCTGTCCTGCTGTACTCTCTGGCTTCTCTCCCTCCAAAAGTGCAGTTACTTTTGCAGTGTCCTCATCTTGGCTTTAGTCTGGCCTTGAAATTTTGCAGCCACCTTGGACAAGGGAGGTCCACATATCTTTGGAACACTTTATTAACAATTCGAGACATAACAGTGCACCTAAAAATTTCATTAATGCTAACCATGTTTCCTGACTTGCCTTTTTACGTTGTTGTCAGACAAAATGCACTTAAAAGTGGACTTTAAGCCATTGAAAGTTTATGGTAGCTGGTGTCCTGCAATTTGTGTTCATCGCAAAGTCTGGTCTCATTTCACTGGCCAAGTTTTGATAAAGTGAGAAATAGCAAAATTATTAGCAAAAACTATTCCTCTAATTCTTCCACTCTCGACAGCAATTATTATAACCATGCAACATGGGACAATTACAATTAAATTTCTGTCCATGGCAAGACCTCCGCCAAAATTCATCAATACGAACAAAAATATGTCTTGCCAAATATTTTTAAGACTGTGACGCCACAAAATGAGTCCTTGAAAAAAATTAATCTCTCTTTGGCAGAGAACTGCAAACAAAGATCTGATCTCCTTAGCAATTTCATGTTAACTGTTGAAATGGTTTTAAACGCAAATACACAAAGCAACAAATTAAAAACGAAGATGAACAGTTGAACTCCTTCTCCCCTTTCCCAAAAAGTGCTTCTTCTAATATCAACTCGTGGACTTTTCTACCTATTTTATCTGCACCATCTCTACAGAAGTTTTTTAGATTTCAATGTATTGTTTAATATTAATGTCCATGTCCAGTAGATAACAAAACTGTTCAACGCTATTTCAATAAAATTTGAGAATTGACTATTTAGAGATAGTGTTCTATATTGATCCAAACCCACAATTTTCCTTCTGTACGCTAAATTTGCCGTGCTATGGCAATCCGTCAAAAAATTTTGAATCGAGATTTGCTTTTATACTTGAGAAAAAATGCTTGCCCTTTTAAAAACTACTGACAACAATGTATGAAGTTGTAGTTAGATCACACACTATTTCTTTCAATTTCCAGCTGAAAGCAATACTCTTATGGAGTTGATTTCTGAAACAAAACGGCTGCCCAGGTTTGTGATGATACACACAGATTAAATCGGCTGAAATCACGACAGAGAAATGCATTTCCAAACAATTTTTTCCCCGATACATCTTTTTTGCCGAGTTAGTTTTCTTCTGACAGTCAAACAATTACGAATAAGAAAAAACGTCTACTAAATATAGTCTGTCTTTGTGGCAAGTCAACCATGCTACCAAATTACTCATACATACGACAGTCGGCGTTCTATTTCCAACGTACCACTTTCGCACTTTTAAATAAAAATGCGAACATTCGTTCTTACGGTGCGTAAATATGGGAAAAGGCACAAATTGGTCCATGCATATCTTTTCCACAAATTAACACCAAAAAATTCATACTGTCTATGAGCGATCGCTGTAATCTGTAACTAGATCTTCCGGCGAACGACTCTTTATGGACTTTCAGTTCCAGAAATACACAGATGCAACCGCTTTGCTTTTGGGCATATTTTTTTTACGAAATCATCGACGCCTTTCGCTGCACAGACAGCTGCAGTTCTACTGTTCCTCAGCGGAACAATAAATAACACGAATCAGAGTGCAGCGTTACAAAATATTTTGAAATCTAGTAAGTCGCTAGGTAGGGCCTTTGTATCTATTTCGTGATGGTCTTGGCGCGATCATAATTTTAAAGCAATTCATAGGCAACCTCCAAGGTTGATTAGACCGAAGTAAATAAAAGTAAAAGAAGTCGAGATTACCTGATTCGGCTCCTGCTGGATCCATGGTCCGATTCCCCTACATCTGTCGTGCAAGCTTCGAGGAATGTAGCGAAAATTCGTTTATGTTACGACTTCTAGTGGATTCCCTCACGAGCAAAAATCAACACGAGCATGACTAAACTGAAAGGGAAGTAAAGGGACGTCCGTGACACCTAGCAGAGATAGTTCTGGGTCTTAAAATAAATGATTGTTTTCCAAACGAAACTGAATGGATGACGAGCAGGTTCATTTTGATATGGTGTATAAAATGTATGCTGAATATAAGCTTGAGCTTGGTTGGAAGAAAGCGGGCAAATGCGACAGTTTCAGGTTCTTGAGAGGCGAAACGATACCATTACAATTGAAAAGATTAATAATTATATCTTACCTTAGTTCCCGAAGGAAACAGTCGGTTTTGTTTCCTACTATGGATCCAAACTACACTCAAAAACACTCTCCCTTAGCAAACTAGCGTCTGTCGATAGAACAACATTGATCGGAAGGAATATTGACCACGTGATCTACCAGGCCCAATCGAGAGCTTGTATTCCTCTCCTACCCTCACAGTGAAAATTTAAGTTTACGCAAGGCTAAATATAGAAGGGCCTTTTTTAGCCGACTGAAGAGTAAAAACACACAGCTGGTGCAAGCTTTTCATGAATAAAATATAACTCTCGAATTGAGCGCGAGAGAATAAGAACAAGTTTATAGTGCGAAGAAACGGTACCAACGCTAACTTTGTCATTTTCTGAGATCGCGTATACACTGAGGTCGTTTGGAACAAAATATTTGCGACCAACAAGACAAGAGGAAAGGGATGGAATTACGAAATCTGAATCTAGAATAATGCATATTCTTAATCAGAGATTATCCGAAAACAATAAAAAATGAACAGTTGTATAAAAACGCTGAGTTTTAGGACTTACGTACGAAAGGTAGCGATCAAATACATGACAAATATAAAAAATAGTTGATTTAGTAAAAAAATCCACCAGGACGAAAAGAAGGCACTCTTTGGACATTGAGTTAAACCTGGGTGCGTCGTGTGTTTCCACAAGAGTGGTATAAATGAAATTAGTCTAGCATTGTTACTCATGCGCAGCTAAGCGCAAGAGGTATAAAATGACCTTCGTTTCTTGTTTTCCGTGTAACATTAGTGCATGGAAATTTATGCTTGCATATATTTACATACATGACTGTAACTTTACGTCTGGCGGGGGGTAGGGGATTATTCAAAAAAATTAATAGCTGCTGAAAAATGTATTGTTGAGTCAGAAAAATGAATAGAAAGGCTTGAAAAGAAGTATTAGAGTCTTAAAACGTATGTATGCTTGGAATATCAGTCCATTTTGTATGACAAAATAAACAGTGCGTGTTTGAAGAAATCAACCATCCCTCTCATGTTTCAAGCCCTTAAGTAGACTTGCCACAATTCCACCTCACGAGAATCCCAGGAGAAAATGTTTGGGTGAGCGAAGAAGGACTTTTGAAAGTCTAGCCCTTAAGATGTGTCATTTTCTCTTGGATGTACATGGTCGCGCCCGAATCATCGAATCTTCTTTACTGCACCTGTCCATCGGTGTCTGACATTTGCAGACTGGCTACAAATAGCGCTGATAAACAGTATTTAAGTCTAAGAACCCATTTCAAATAGCGCTGATAAACACTATTTAAGTCTAAGAACCCATTTTAAAACGGTTGGCTTTCAATTGAAAGCTAAGGTTAAGGTTAGGGTTAGGGTTAGGGCTAGCGCTATTTGAAATGGGTGTTTAGACTTAAATACTGTTTATCAGCGCTATTTGTAGCCAGTCTGCATTCTGCAAATGTCAGACACCGACTGTCCATCCGTTCAAACTTTGTGATTGTAGTCGTGGTCGTACGGATCGAGCTGTTAGAATAAATCTTTTTCGATTGTGGAGCCAAAGGTAAGTTGTTGACATTAAAGACAAAATTAGATATTTTTTCTAATTTGTTTTACAAGTCAGGCAAACTGATCTCCATCAACAAGCCGGTCATCTCCTAGTGATCTTTGAGAACGTTATGCACTTGTCATCGGCTTCCCCGAGGGGGGACCCCGGGCTTATGTGGGGGAATACGGGGACTTTATGGGGACTTCGCAACAAATTTTTGAAGGCCCTACTCTCGGGGAGAATGTGGGGACTTCGCTTCTGTTCAACTGAGAGGAGATTGGGATCGATTGATTGTTCGCTCGATCGATGGCAAGATGGCGGAGGAGAAAAGGTATGTTTTAAAATTCATTGTTTTTTGTCTATCAAACAGACCATCCGTCAAAAAATTTGTACGTATTTGTCAACAGGTCGTGTTTTGTTAGTGAGTACTCAGGAAAACGTAAGAACGTTGTGTTTAGAAGCAGCAATGAACCATCATGATGGTGTGATTTCCCTTGTTCTTCATCAGTCCGGATAGATTTAAAACAGAATCCGGGGAATTCAGGACGGGAACAAAAGTTGAAATTTCACCAGACTGCGAGCAGCTTATGTAGTATTCAAGAAAAAATAATTAAAGTTCAAGTTTCATCAGAATGCAAAGTCCGAGTGTTTGCTAACTGTTCAGTGAACCAAAATAAAGTTCTGAAGTGCATCGTCAAATCCAGTTAGGTGCTTTGCTTCGCCAAATACTGGGGACTTTGCAAGAAAAAAATTCCCCAAGAACTTTGAAATGCACAATTAGCAAAGTCCCCACATCAGACCGGGGTCCCCCCCCCCCCACCCCCCATCCTTGGGGAAGCCGATGACAAGTGCATTAGAGCAGCTTTGAGCGAAACTGAGAATACCTGAGAAAAACTGATCTGACATTTAGCAATCTGAGCTGTTTTTAGAACTACTGTTATTGACGTCAGTATGGGCATGCAACAAAGTCAAAATGTGGAATTGTTTCAACAATACAGACTAGTCGTTGATATGCATCCTGTTTATTTGGTGGCAAAGGAATTTAGAGGGTGCTTCAAGGGGAAATTCTGGTTTTCTGTCTTACTTTTGTTTTACTTAGAGGCCATTTATTTGCCAGTATTGAAAAGTTTGGTTCACATTTATGAAACATAACAAATTAATAATCTGTGGCTTTACAAAGATCTCTTTGTATCGCTTTTACATTCCTGAGTTAATTCGACTCGCAAACGACGTACAAACAACCCATGCAGGTCCAGGAATTGTTGATCCAACTAAAACTATTGCCGCACCATACAGTCCAAAGCTGTTGCCTACCAGGAGCCCGGTAGCCTGGGGCTCCCAAAGAATAGCTCTGGGCGCCTTAACTTTTCACAGCAACACCTTTCACTTCATATGTTGGGCTCCTAAGTTCTCAGCGTTTAGCTCTGAGGGCCCCTTTAAAATTTTCTTAGGCAGCAGCCTTGCAGTCAAGGTAATGTTGAAGTATTTGGTACGGCAAATGCAGGCACACAACGTGTGGCAATGTCTCTGTCGGCACTTGTTTAAAATTTCAGAAATCCGACAACCTCTTCAGCTGACTTGGTTCAAATTATAAACATATTCAGCTTTTTCACAATCATGCAAACAGGGACTCCTATTTTTGACAGATTTACCAGTTATGGTTATAACTTAAGCTACATTAACTATCAGTTGACATACAGTGATAGTTATAGTGGTTTGCTAAATAGTGCACTTCCTCTAATTGCAGACTTTCTTTATGTTATATCATTGTTAGCTGCCTTTGATTCTTTGCTCATGGATAATTATCATGCATATATTTTAAGAGTTGAACTTTATGCAGTGGCAATATACTGTCTGCCTAATGGGAGGTGTAAAATGTTTGATTCTCATGGCAGAGATTTATTAGGTATGGGACCCATATTTTTTTTATTTCTAAAGAAATTAGACGTAGGCTGCTGGCCATGTAAAAGTTATACATAGAGCAAGATGTCAGGGAAATTTATCTTGTAATGTGGTTCCTAGTAAAGAACAGCTTAAAACTGCCGTTTTGGATAATAAGGAAAGCAGCACAGGCTTTTTGATGTGAATTTCTAGCTACTGCATTAATTGTGTTTTCCAGTGGTATGCAGAGCAAAAGATGAGTTACCACGTTTTTGTATACAATGGTTCTGAACCAAAAAATGTAACAAAAGTATTTTCAAATGTAGATTCTGTTGATCTCATGTGTTCTATTATTCAAAGTAAATTTAATTGTTTTGAAACAAAGTATGAGGTTGCATTTCTTAGATTTTTATGTGAACTATCAAACATAGAAAGGAAGCAAATCATAAGAAAGCATAAATCTACTTCAGAAATTGCAGCAAACTGGAAGAAAGAGGAGAGAAATTTACAGCCCAATGGACCCAGAGAAAAAAATAAGAACTTCCTTCAAATTGTTTTGAAAAGTACAGGTCTATAGACCCATCGAAAAAAAACCAGACTCTTTCAAATAAAGATGAAAAGTATAGGTCAATGAACTAACTCGATAAAGAGCAACTTCTCTCAAATAGATTCTTGTAACACCTATATACCTTGTTTTGTGGTGTACAATAAAGTTACTATTATTATAATTATTATTATTATTATTATTATTATTATTATTATTATTATTATTATTATTAAACTGTCAACAAAAGTACAAATAACCTGGAGTATAGGCTACTTAGAGCCTCTTGTTGTAGATTTAAAACGTAATGAGCTTGAAAACAGGTGACTTTTTTTTTCCGCGCACTCTCCGTAAGGTGGTTTTCTAAATCCCGTTTCCTAATTCCCATTCCTGGGCTTTCCAAACGCAGCGAAGTACCTCTCGAAATGAGCATAAAAGCAAAAAACTATTTCCAGAGACAAAAAATAGCCTCATTTTACTTGTTTCCAGTTGCCTGACAAAATAATAATCAGAGGAAACCGGTAGTTAACAGTTAACTTGTAATCAGCTATGGCAAGAAATAATGCAGCTACAATTGTAGTTAGTTGAACTGACCCACCTACTTTTGCAAATTAGGCTGGTCACAGCGTTGATAGCTAAAAATCACTTAACTAAATGACACACCTTTTCGTTTAACAAACATCTGTGTGAGTTTCTTTAATACCAGTAAGTTGTCTTCCTCTCAACGTAGTGCACGGTAATTATCAGAGAGGTGTGTGCCATTAAAGGTCTGGATGTGTAAAAGGAATATTTAGCAAATCAGGCTGAGCGACACACTATGTACGTCTTCATTGGGGAATTTCATTGTCACACCGAAAGTCGTATTTCATCCTTCCTTGGTTAATTATCAGAAAGACGTGTTTGTTGAACGCCTTGATGTACACAGCGAATTTTTAGTGTCGGATGTATTGAAAACACAGCTCTTGAAACTAAGAAAAGAACCAATAACAAAATAATCCACGGGGACTTAAAACAACTGCGCTACGCCTGTAAAACAAAGCAAAATAACCAATTTAAGGTTTTGACGACAACGTGAGAACATACAATTTAAGGGAATTGCTCAGGTTGTATTTTGACTTTGAAATCGTCCGTACCAATCCAGTCAAAGACAATGATTACCGTGGTGTCAGAGATTGATTAATCGCGAAATCATTACAGTTAAGATAGTAGTACAAAGTCATATTTTGAAAAAAAACGGTTAGCCTTGACGTTGTCGTGGTCTTTGCTTAAACTCCCTACAATACATGGACGATGTAATAAAGTTAGAGACTCGAACTGGCTGGCTCTTCAATAAGTGGGATGCAAGGTCATGCAAGTACTAACGTCGATTATTCCATTTTATTCTACTTCCTGTTTATCCTTAGATACGAAACTTCCCACCTGAAATTCCATTAACTTTAAAAAATTTCAAAGGTTTGCACTTCTCACCTCAATTTTTTTGCGTCTGTGTCGCAACTGTGGGATTTCGTGGGGCTGAGAGCGGGATGGGGCTGAACTCCTAGACGACCGTCTTTCTCATCCACGAAGACTCAACCTCAACTTCGCAATTTTTTTTTACATGATATTGGACGTATTCTATAAAAAGGTTTACGCCAAAATATCATTTGTTTACTATATTAATGACGATAGGAAAATGACACAACGGAATAGACACATGGGACAGGCAGACAGAATTCAACACTATACGCTTGTAAGGTACCGATGTAATCTGAGTTTAGAAGATTAGCATGAAGATTTATGATTGTAACACGAGTACTGAGTAAGCAGAGTCATTATCAACAAGTACTCAGCACAACAACAGCGAACTCTATCAAGACGTCATTTTTAAAGTGGATTGCAGAAAGACCCCATGCGATATTTTCGCATACGCTTTGTGTTTTATTAGATATATTTACGAATGCGTAACGGCTGAAAGTCGAAATGCAGGCCAACGTTCCATAAGAAAAGTAATATGCCCGGAACAAACAAGTAAGAGAAAACCAAAAACAAAAATGCAAACGTAGAAAATTCGGTCTGCCCATCAGTTTAGGACTTGGCTCTTTACAGCCTCAATCAGTTTAACGAAATGAGAACTTGTTTGCACAGACAAACTACATTGGTTTCGTGAGATTTAAGACAGCTTGAAGTCCGGTAGCAACTAGAGCTGACGACTCGTGACATTTCAAACAAACTATGAAATCAATTCACGTCAGACTGTCAACAACGCCGAATGAGAAGTGATTCTATATCTTGGTTCTCGATTTGATATTGTTGCTTTGGCTGGAATGGAAAGGAACTTTCTCATAAGACAAACTTAGGCTGGAGTCATGAAATTCTCGTTAATTGATGGTCGATCAATATCAGTCGTGTTACGCTTTGGGCTTTTACGTTTTCACCCGCGGAAAGAAGAATCTGCGGCTAAAATACTGAGCTACCGCCCACAGGCGCGCCAGCTTACAGCCAGCATAATTGTTCAGTGCGGCACAGGAAGACAACCCTGAGAATGCGAGAGCGCGTGACTTCGCGTTAGTATTTTGAGACAGTTGTAAGGGCCGATTCAACTGATCGAGGAAAATGTTCCATAAAATCTTCAAATCGCGATGTTTATTTTCGAAAACTCATTTTACTACGATTCTCAGTTGAGTATGACACTAGGGAAGTTTGGTGACAAAGTTTCATCGTCAAAGTTACCATGTTGTTAAGGGCAACTTGCTTCATTTCCAAGGGTAACTTTTCGGGGTTTGACGTCATTTAACTGGTAACATTTAACCGTTACCATTTGTAGATTTTGGCGGGCTCATCGCTCATTCGTGACGTCAAAGCCCTAAAAGTTACTCTTGGAAACGAAGGAAGTTGCCCTTGACAACATGGTAATTTTAACGCTGAAACTTTGTCACCAAACTTCCCTAGTGTCATACTCAACTGAGAATCGTAGTATGGACAGCCAGATAAATAAAGTTCACTCACCTACTATTTTCTGCGTTGTCCTGAATGATTTGATGGGTTTGTAGTAAAGTCAGACTCGCACAGGAACTTGCTTGCCAATTCTATTCGGACGTCAAGGGGTCGAATCCAATTTTAGAATAAAAACACAACAACATTGACAACAATTTTGCGGAAACAAGCAAATGAGCCCTTTGCGTGACGACCATCGTAGAACTGTTACTATGTTTTGTTTCGTTTTAATTGTATTGCGGAGAAGGTTTTTACGAAGTAAACATTTAATTGTAGTTCTAAAATGTGGAGCTAAGCGAGTCTTCAGTGTCTTTAGGAGTTGGGATATGTTACCCACAAAAACTCCAATCTCAGTAGGAAATTCTCTTAATTTCAAAAAACAAATTTCCACCATAAATGAAGGAAAGATGCCAAACATTCGAAAATAAAATTGAACAAAAAAAAATTGGAAAAAAAGGACAACCCGATCCCAACCTCAACTCCAACCCCGACCCCGACCCCGGCCACGGCCCCGGCGCCGCGTTTTGGCTACCTTGACCCAAACAAACTCTGCGTGAGAAACAACCAGATAGTACATGCACAAAAAACTAAATCAAGTAGGAGGGATATTAAACAAATATTTGAAGATGAAAATTACTCGTTCTTAAAAAATAAGAAAAATAAATATGAAAGCAACCCAACAAGAAAATCTTCGCTCTTAAAAGAATACGGAAAAGGGTAGTTTTAGACACCCAAAGAAATCCCACTCAAAATGAAACACAGGTTCCATGATCGAGGCAAATCCAAAAAGGCGTAATGCTCACCCCTCACCTTGCGTTGCCTGCCAGCTAGCTCTCCATCTCGGGAGTTGCCGCCGGCTCGCGCATGATATATTTTCCCGCGGGAGATGAAGGGAATAAGTACGAGGTAATAAGGGATAAAGGGAATTTCAGCCCAGTTATTGAGGGTTTCTCTTGGATGAGAGACCTTCTAGAATGCGTTCGTCGAGGGATGACGAACTGATTACTTAAGGAAAGTAACACATTTTTAAAACACTCGAAAGAGTGTAACAGCTTTTGTTTTCTTCCTTTTTTAAGGTGTATCTTATAAACTTGACACACATTTCTTAACCATACAAACCAAGAAACGAAACTTACGTTCGGTTTAACAGATCTAGAATTTTACGGCATTGACAATTGTAATGTTTGTGAGATTAGCATCAACCTTTCTCTCAATTGCTCCTTTTGCTTCTTAAGGTGTTGCTCCAACCTCAAAGCCTCCTTCAGCAGTTCATCCAGTCGCGTTGGACAGAGAGCTTCGAACGCTTCACCTTCGCTGGAAGTCCAAAATAAAATTAACCTTCTTTAGATTCCTGAAGTGAGGTTGTTTGCATTGGTGTAATCATTCATTGGCGGGATGTCACTTACACGTGCTAGAGTACATACGAGTATCTTTAGTGGACGCTAACATGGTTGACGACCAGCGTTTATTCAACAAAAGTTGAGCGGATCTCGGGCAAATGTAGTGTGGAAAGCAAAGTCAAAGTTGATCAAAGGCCGGCCAAACGGTTTTCAGCATCGCGCCAGCTTTGCTAGGTGTCTAAAAATGTTATAAAGGTATCGAACAAGCTAAAGTCCCGGGCAACGGCTACTTCAACATCCTTTCGATTTGTTGAACAGCCGTGTTGAAAACATCCGTTTCGAGCGTTAACCCTTCGTCAGAGCGAATCGAGGAATTATGGGTTACGTCTAGTTTTTATAGTAGAGTAGGAGCTACGCTATTGGTGGTAACATGGCAACGTGAAAATAGGAATGTAATAGTTAAATGAAAAGCGTTCGTTAATACCGTGACGACTAAGGGTGCCGATTTGGAAGATGAACTTTTTTGTTCCAGATTCTTGCGGCTTTCCGTCGCAGTTCGTATCTCGAGATGATACTCTTATTCTTTCTGTTATTAAAATGTACCCACTACAGCACCTCAACATTTTTTTTCCACAGCCAATAAAGCTCTGGATGACACATCAATGACAGTGGATGACACATACGAGCTACTGTTAAGGCCCATTCAAACGGTTTCAACTTTTGCTTCAACATGCATTCAGCATTTTGTTGAACCAAAAGCGGGAGCGTTTTAACAAGTCTTTCCACACTGTTGAAAGGGTGAAAAATGTTGAAAGCTTGTTGAATCAAATTTATACTGATTTAAACCTTCATTCAACATCGATTCAACATTTCTTTTGTTCTAGAAAATGTTGGATGGAGTTGAAGGCGTTTGAAGACTCAGTTCGTTCAATATTCTCAGGGTCTTTAAATAACTGAGGAGAAAGTGCTGCCTTTGTAATTACATCTGCAAATGGTTAGACTTTCAAGTCTTCTCGGATAAGGACGATAAGCCGGAGGTCCCGTCTCACAAATAACTTCCATGTTCATTAATAGTTCTCTGTGGGACGTTTAAGAACCCACACACTATTCGAGAAGAGTCAGTAGGGGATGAAGTTCCCGGTGTTGTGGCTGTCCTCTGTGTGTATATGGTTGAGTGGGTATAGCAGGTCCACATCAGCTGGATAGCTGCCAAAACTTCAACCTGCTTAAACAAAATAAATAAATAACAAACAAACAAACAAGAAAACACGCATGCTCACACTTGGCGGTGTGGGCTCAATTGTTGGCGCGATGTTGAAACCTTTGTTTTTACTTCCAACATACGTTTAACTTTGTTAAATGAATATTTAAGCGAAAGTTAAATGGACCTTGAAGCTGATCACTGATGACAACTTACGCAAAAGGTTGTGACCATTTCAAATACACCATTTTCATCTCTTGGCCAAGCTCTAAAAGTTAGAGAAAAATACATCGTGTTAACTATTTTCCAAGTATAGCAAACGTAACATCGATGAATTGGGGATAAAATTAAAGTGAAATGCACACCTCGTAATACACTCTCAAGTCTGGTTTTGTCATCACTGTTCCCTGATTTGCTGAGTTCTTGGTGCAGGAAGGACCCTGACAAATGAGCAATTATCTAAATATTTTCGTGGATTAAGTGGATATGTCAGATAATTGTCAAGCATCATCTTAGGGCCCAGGCAAATGGATTCAACATTTGCTTCACCATCCGTGCGATTTTGTTGAACAGCGATGCAGAAACTGTTTGCTAAACCCTTTCAACCGTAGTGAAACATGTTGACATATGTTTACATGTAAAAGCCTTTAAACTTTGCTTCAACGACCAATCAACATTTCTTTTGTTTTCGCAAATGTTGAATGACGCCGTTCCCCCCCCCCCCCCCCCCTCTTCTTTCAGCATTGTTGGGTATGCGCACTAATCGGTGTGCCTACTATTGTTATTGCGCATAAGTTCTGCGCATCTCGAGATACTCGGATTTCGTATGGCTTGTGCTTATTAATACAGAGATATTTTTGCGCGGTTCAAAACCATGCGGAGAAAGCAGAACTTAGCAAGTGATCTTGGTATCCAAAAAGGAAATTGGGGTTAACCATGCATTTTTCAGAGATAATTGAGCTTCAATTTGGAAAAGAATGCCATACATTGCTTTGTATTTTAAAACTTTTTTTGGATTTCAATAACACTTGTTAAGATATGCTTTTCCCGCATATTCAGTAAACCGCGCAAAAAATACCTTTGAATTAGTAGGCACCGTCCTTTGACGTATCTATAGTACCAATCACGGCTGCAGCCTGGGATTCATGTTGAATCAAATGTTGAATGAAATGTTCAAACCGTTTGCCCACCTCATCAGTCAACATGGTTCAACATAGTTCAACAAAATCGAACAGATATAGGCCACTTCGGGAAATACTATAATACTCTTTGTTTGTCCCCCCAAATTTTGAATAAGCATTGTTTTGGTTTTCTCTTGGGACCATTGTAAGTCCCAAGAGAAACTGGAAACAATGCTTATGCAAAAATTGGGGGTACAAAAACAAAGAGTATTATGCTATTTTTCGAAGTGGCCAATTGAATTCGTTTGCCGGGGCACTAAGCAGTATATTGTTGGAAAGATCGTCACAGTTCGTTGAGTAACTTGGGCATTCGGGATATTTTCCGAGTATGGCCGAAGTGCTTCCCATAAAAAGAACACGTCTCTTCATCACTATGACTAGGCTTCGGTTAAAAGGATTGTATTCGAGCTTACCACTGTGCTGAGGTTGCGAGCCCATGTGATCCGGCGACGAACTCATCACAGGATTTTGATCGCGACCGGCATGCCCTGTCAACTGTAAATGAGAAATAATTATGCGGATATTTATTTGTTTTATTCTATTTTTGTTTTATTCATATTTATTTGTTTTCTTCTTCTATTCAACCAAGTCTACGCCTGTTTGCGGATGACTGTGTTGTGTACAGAGAGGTAGTTACCTTGCAGGACTGCCAAGCTCTCCACGAAGACCTGCATCGTCTCTCCCTCTCGTCGAAGACCTGGCAACTCAGTTACCTTTAATGTATCTAACTGCTTTCATCTTGGGATAACTCGTAAGAAACCTCCTGTTGACTTTACTGAGTATTCTTTGAATGGCATGCTTATTTAAAAAGTATCGAAAAAGTAATTTTTAGAAGGAGGCAGTTTAGCCTAGTGTATAGGTAGCTTCCTTTGAGATCCGGAGATCCCGGGTTCAAGACACGTTCTGACTACTCGTTGAATTTGTTCCAGGTAGTCTCTGGTGCAATTTCCTGGCTGCAACTGGTTTGCCTCCGGCCAGATGGGATTTTTGAAGTTCCATGCTCGGAGATATTAGCTTTTAGCTACTCTAAAACTCCGAGGGTTTACAAGAATAGTTGCAAGAAGGGGAACACAACTCTCGGTCTTCTCAGACAAATCTTATTTGGCTGTTCTCCGGAGGTCAAGAGTAATGCATATTTTAGTACACACCCTAAATTGGAGTATGCTAGCAGTGTAAGGAATCCCTACAAGCAATGCAATATCGATAAAATAGAGATGGTGCAACGCCCTGCGGCTGGAATTGTCTTCAATAATTATTCCCGTTTTAGGCATGCCTCCCCAGTGATTGATACGCTGGGTTGGAACTCATTGGAATCATGATATTGTAGATTTGCCAACCAAATGTTTATGATTTAAGATCTATAGGGCATGTTGCTATCTCTCTACCAGTTGAGATACCTCGAAATACAAGAGCTTCATGCCTTCGCAACTGTGCACATCAAATGATAAATATAAATTCTGTTTTTATCCTTGTGCCATAAGGACTTGGAACAGTTTACGTATATCTGTAATAGCGAAGATATCGTTGACGTCACCTATTGTCATTAAAGTACCAACCACAGCCTCTTTGGCTGTCGAAACAAAGGGTATTTTGTTCCTGTGGTTGGCACATTTGAGAAACAAAAACAATGTTTGTAAACAGATATCTTTCCTATTCCTGAATCACTACGCCTGAATTTAAAGCCATTATGGCACCAATGTAGACGTTCTTTGTTGTACATATTCTATTTTATTTTATTTTATTCATCCATTTACTTAAGATTTATTATTTTAAACTTCTAGTATAGTTTTTACTGTTTTAGAAGTATAGGTGGTTTTCACGTGACGTCATTGCCGCCATGTTGGCGGACGAAAACAAAAGATCTCTCATTAGCTCCTACATTGCAGCATTGTTATCTTTGTCTCTAGAGATTGGTTGCAAACCATCTATACTGATAAAAGATTAAAGCGTGATTTTTTATGGTTTCCTGAGCAGAAATAATGGCAACGTCAACGAAAACTAATTCTCGGTTTTCAGCTGACGTCATAACCTTACGCAAATTAGGTTTCCGCCATTCTGGTGCCCCTGATTATAGGGAAATGTATGACATTTTGAGCGCTCACGTTCGAAGTCTTCAAATAATTCATCTTTCCAATGGATATTTCCCAAGAATGCGACCCAAAATCACTCGACGAGGTACCAGTACTTTCATCCTACGCAAAAAAAACCTCGAAAGCCACGTTCGAGAGCGCTATTCGAAGAAGATTTTCTGTCGTTTGCGTAGACCCAGCGGCCATACGGAGCGATCAGTTTGGCTCCTCTAGAAGTCTCAGACTTGCTTTCCTAGTTCGTTTTAGAGACAAGCTACTATACAAACAAGCAGTTTAAGGCCTTCAAAATTTTGAAAGCGTACAACCAGATGATTTCTGGTTTCGTTGCGTCCGTTTAAGCAAGGGAAGGAAATCGCGGGCAAGATTGTTGTTGTTTGTGGCCAAGGTGACTCGGAAGTTTGACACTCGGCGTCGACCTTATCTGTATCAGTTTCCAGTTGGCTTCGCTAACTGCTATGGCCGCCAGATGAGAAGAAAAGGCCTCCTCATTCCCTTTGTTTCGATGATTTCCCTCTTCTTCTGTCAAAGTACTTGGTCGATTAGAGTCTCAGTCCTTCACCTTGAGAAGGTGAGAAGCTTTTTTCCTTCGAAATTCGTCCGATTTCCTTCAAACTCAGTCAATTTGGGCTCTCCATCCCTCGCATTCGCCTGTCGAATTTCAGCGAAATCGAATAAAACGCCTCTGAGTTAGACATTTGCTAACCTGAGTATCACAAACGCCTGATGCTCAGGTTAAATTCACCTCATTAAATATTCAAAACCGGAGCACCTCATTTGCATCGGGCATATTAAATGAGATGAATTTTCGAAGATGAATTTCTCCGCGACGTTGTGAATTGAGCACACTTGTTCGAGGGGTTCAAGCGCTTCGGTGGTGTGAATTGGGAAGACATCGGTGGAAACCCGGCCGAGAAACGCTTTATCGAAAAAAAGCCAACTTTCGACAAATTCTGACTCGCTCGCCTTTTACCCTAAAACCCTGAACCAACGCGTGCTAAATCGCTGCGAAAGCTTTACAGGATAAAACACAACTGTTCACAGCAAAAGCCGTTACTGGCAATCACCGCAAAAGCTTTAATTGCTAAACCTGTAAAGACAATTTCAGCAAAATAAGTCCAACCCCACACTTAAAGTTAAAATCTAACATTAAACCGTGAGTCAATCGCTGCGAAAGCTTTTAAATTGTCCTTTGTTTGTTGTATCTGTCCCAGAGTAAGGCAAGCTTCCCAGAAACAAAGTCTTTCGATTTCGTGTCGTCTCGGCTTATCTGTGAAATCCACGCGTTTCGGCGATCTTCTGTTAGCTGTTTTTAACTTTCACCGTTCTTATCAACAACGATAGGTATACGGAATAGACTAATACCTTCCTTGTTTCCAGATTTTACTCCACAGCCAGGTATTATACAGAGAACCATCGCACTACAACTCACTCACATCTCTCTCTACGCGTCTCTGTTTACGATTCGAGGGGCTCCACAATGGCGGTTAACGACGGTTGTCAAGGACTAAGGTCACTTGCGTGAAAACCAAGAATATAACTTAGCACTATCAAAAGTATTTTGCGAGTATTCTTTCTTGTTCCAGCTGGGGCCCGTTTCTCAAAGGTCCCGAAAAATGTTCGGGCCCGAAAAGCCATTTGAGAACTGGCTAACCGCTCGTTCAGGAAAGCCGATCTTTTAACATGTTTTCAAGGTAACAAAAAGCAAACTGACTATGAAGTTTGATAACTCAAATCCTCTCCGTTCTTGAGACACAGAGGGAATTGTGCCACCCGAAAATGGCCCGTAAAGTTTCGGGACTTTCGAGAAACGGGCCTCAGGTTTTAACATACGGGTTAACTGTCCTGGATGGGATACGAACGTCTTGTTACGTAGAAATAGAAAATGACTGGTTCATTGTTATATGCTCACGTTGTCACCAAAACCTAAAAATTTGGGGATTTCAGGTTGTTGTTGTTGTGGTGACTGAGTACAGGGAAGAAATGTATTTGAAATTTCATTTTTAATCGATCATATTCTTGCTTTTTGACATTGACTCGTTGTCGAAGCCGTCGTTTCCAGCTCGGCACAATTAAACTCTACAGAACTTTCGTAATTGTAAAGAAGCTTACATTTGTTGGAAGCGTGGCTTTGTGTTTCTTTGGCGGCTCTGGCTGTACAAAGGGCTCTTCAGTGCCGTGTACTTGTCCTTTTTCGTGTTGTGAGGTCCTCTTTCGCGAATCTGGTGGACTGTGAATCTCATTGACTGGTTTAAAGTTCATATTTGTGCCAAATCCATTATTACCAGTATCTTGCGACTGCAAGGCCATTTTGATCCAAGAAGCCAAGAAGCCACTCGTATCAATTGAAAGCCGTCTTACGGTAAACAAATCCGCCGAAAATTCTGGTTAAATAGGTTGATAACCTATCACAGAAAAAAAAAGTTCACTGAGCGGTTATAAACACTTAGTCATTCACCGCCGCATTTCAAGGAGCAATTACGCTCAAATTTGAATAAAACTTGGTTTAGTTTTCGTTATTTCTATCTATACTCACCTATTTCAAAGGATGTATCTGAAAAGCACTTTTTGTCCGAAATCTTCTTTGAGAAAGCGAAGTGTCCTATTTTTTCCAAAAAGAAACGCTGCCGAGCGACAAGTACAAATTTCCCGCCGAAAACGCGGGTTGTCGTAACGGCCGCAAATCATTGGCCAGAAGATTCGGAATGGAAACCGATTCCATTCCATAGTTCGTTCATTATTGGAAAGTTCTTGCAACAGGGGAAATCTTAAAAAGGGTTGTCTCTTTTTCCAGGCGAGAACATTTTAAATCCATTTAGCTTATCATATTTCGCACAAATTACAGGTCTACAACACAGTAAACTGAATTTGGGACGGCCTTTCCATGAAACAGAATAAATATGCTTACTTCTATACGGTGTGTATGTATACAATGGAGATCAAAGACCCGAATAACAAAAAGTAAACCCCACCAAGAGCCCTTGCTAAGTTCTGCTTTCTCCGCTTAGTTTTGCACCGAACAAAAATATCCCCTTATGAAGCACCACCCATAGGAAATCCGAGTATCTTGAGATGCGCAGAATGTATGCGCAATAACAATAGTAGGCACCGGCCTTAATGTTCTAATAGGTAGTTATTTTTGTTTCACTTGATTTGGTTGTCAGTTTTGGCTAAATTTCGTGACGGAGGTCACGCAACGCGTGACCAAATGGGCCTTTCACAAACATTGAATTGAAAAACACACCATTCTTGTTGTTTTCCTTTTGTTGACAATACAACAGGCCGTTGAGTCATTTCCAACAAATTACTGCAGTGAATATGAAGGCCGGTATGCGAAAAAATGGTGTGTTTTGCCAAACACAGATCGATATTTTACCTTTTCCTGGAGGTCATCGTGTTTTTCTACATATTGGCCTGGTTGTGTTGAAAAGTGGGCTCTGGGGTAATTCATCGGAACGGTCACCAGCCATTTTAAACAACAGAATGAAATTAGAAATTATGTATTTTGCCACAAACTGTTCGATGTGTTATATTTTCTAAGCGGAGTCTTCGATCTTTGTCTTCCGCACACCTCATGCATTGTTCGTTGTAGAGCTACCCACCCTTCGAAGCGAGGTCTGAATTTTGTTATATTGGAAGAGACATGATGGAGTTTTTTTTTTGGCGGAGGTACACGAGGTACTAGATGTAGCCTAGTGTAACTCCAAGGAGAGTAAGCAATTTCCTTCAAAACATACTTCACTGAACTGAACTTTAGTTTGTCTGTTTTAATTGATTAGGAGACTAGTTTCTTTTTCAGACAATTTATTAGGAACTTTAAGTTCCACATCACGTTTAGGTTCAAGATTACGCCCATTACCTATCACTAGTTTGTCGCCTTTCGTGTAAAATAAAATTACGCTGTTTGTCAGTGTCCATCTATTCCCTTGAATCAGTTTACACTGACGTTAACGTATATTAAAGGAACTGAATGAACGCAACATTTTCCCCTACTGTAGTCGAACTAAACGGTTTCAAAAATATAAATAAAAAATAATTGTTATATGTGTTTACATTTTGTAACAATAACACTTTTGATAATATTCCTAGAACAAATACTATTGATTTTTTTTTTTTACCAGAAAGAAAAATGAAGTTCTCAATAAGACTTGTGCTCTACTGGCTTCAACCGTTTTAGGGCGGCGTTCATTTATACTCTATTGAAGAAAAGCAGTTTTATTTGCTTTCGCTGATCAACTTTACCACATTTCGACGTCTTCTGTGATCCATTTGTTTCATATAATAAAGAATCAAAAGTTTTTGAATGACGCTAGCTATGCGTCAGCTCTCTCATAAATCATAGGTGAAGAACAATCAAAATGCGCGCATTATTGAGCTTACTTAATAAGTATAAAATAGGTCACAGTAGGCGTTTAACTTTTTACACTAGCTACGATTAAAACGGCTGACACCAGTAGAACAAAACCTTGATTAGTATTTCCTGAAAGTGATGGTCAACACTTTGCCATGTCTTAGTTTGGTAAATTGAAAATAATCATTACATGGTAATAATAAAAGATAAACTTGACCATTCTTCCCGCGAAAATCAGAATCGAGTTAGCTATCTTTGCAAGATACTGAACCCTTCGTTACAAGCAACTGGGATTTTTTTCAAAAATTCAGTAGTTCTTCAGAACTACTGAAACATGTCAAACAAAACAAACATGTGGCTTCAACCATTTCCACTAAGCTAAACAAGCGGGAGGTCTTTGCATCAGAGAGGAAGACTACAAAAAACTCATCACATAAGTGTTTTACTTTGCATGCATTGCGTGCATACTACTCGAAGCATATCGTGACCATACCAGGGGATGTCTTCCCTGGTAGCAGACGTCTCTTTCCTTTTGCGTTGGTTGGGTTGATGAGTACGTGAAAGAGACCTCTGTCATGGATCGAAGTTCACTGTGCTGAACATGCACAGCGATTACTTAGCGACCGAACCCTCGCGTGCGCGTGATACTTCATGTTGTGTCGGCTCACTTACCAGCGGAATTACTGTAAAGGAATGCGCGGGACACAGTGGGCTCAGGTCACAGTCAACAAACATATCATGATGGAGTATGCGGTTTGAAGAGTGACGTCCAAGGTGGTGGATGGCGGTTGGATCAAAGTGAGTTTCGACCCATGGCAGAGGTTCCTTTCCCGTACACGTCAGACCAGGGAACGCAAAGGACAAGACACCTCGGCTAGCAGGGAAAGGAAAATGAAGTGCTTAAAATCCTTCATGTGATCAGCTTTCGGGTGTATAGGTGGTTTTCATGTGACGTCATCGCCACCATTTTTCTGGACGAAAATGAAAGCTCTCATTAGATTCTTTTGTTCGTCCACTATTGTCGCCAGGGTCTCACGAGAATGGTTGCAAACCGCCTATTCGCAGCGAATACGCGCTTCGCCAACGAGGCTTTCGCCAAAGCACAACAACTCTCGCACCAAGCTCCCGCGGCATCTGAAACATCATTGGGAACGGACGATTGCAAAATTATCGTTTTCACTCGTTTGAGACACCCTGTTCTGCGAAGCTTCTTTTCTAGGCAGGCCAATCGATACCAACTGATGAAAGGGCAATCCCAGTTACTTGTACCTTAGAGGGAAGTAATCACGCACGCCTCTCAAACGACGAATCGTAAAACAGTACTTTGAAAACCGTAACTATAAACAAAAACTATGAACAAATTGACCAAAAATTTTGGATATCTAACTACGTAAAGACAAATTATATGTACTATACCTCCCGAATGAACAAAACGTCATTTCACTGCTAACAAGTTATTCTGAGTTTAAAACAAAATATAAACACCGAACACTTTCATATCGACAGGTGTCGGTATGTCTCGAATAATGAACAGTTTTTCAGTTGTGGCTGAGTTGCCTGGCCTAAAAGCGAAGGTACCGCTGAAGTCGTTTTCATACAAACTTCTTTGCTTTTCTGATTCAAATGCAAACTAGTGTACAGTACATCACGATATAAATGCGTCGAGCCAGGTCAACGGCAGTCCCAGTCCCCACAACACTTGCTCTTCGTGGGCCACACCACGAAGGCAATTGTAAAATGATCCTTTCGACAATTTTAATAAATGGAATTCAAACAGATGCAATTCAAACGAAAATTCACATCCCCAAATTTCTTCCTTTCTCAACAAAACTTGAAGTTAATAGGTTTATGACGACATCAGTATATTCTCCAAAAAAAATCTGCCTTGCTCCTATTCATAAAATCCCACCTTTATCTTTTCTACTGTCATTAATAAAACCACATACGTAGTCCAAATAAAATACAACAATCTTAAACAGAAGTCCAAGTTGCTAGCCCACCATTACTATGAAATTAAATTCTCGAAAATTATTACACCTGATCAACCATACCAATATATATCTATAATAGATGCATTGCTTCGTGAGGAATGCAAAAGAAATAATTTCAGGTGTTCCGCTAAAAAATTAAGGTTTGCAGTTCATTACGAAAACCTTTCAAATGAACGGACAAGAAACTTCAATAAAATGAATTATAATAGTAAATTTTAAATAATGGGAAATAATGGGAGCTCTGGTATTTGAAGACAATATTCACAAATTATAACACTGGCCTTAAAAATAGAGAAAATCAACATGAAGCGGTGATTGACCTAAATGCACACTGTTAAACCGGGGGGGGGGGGGGGGGGGGGGGGAGAAGAGAAAAGGGATCTATGAATTTGATTTTCAATTTTTTTTTGCCCGACCCTCTACACCCAAGGAAAAGAAGATTAAGCTTTTGGATTGAAAAATTATTTATGCGCCCTTCAACAACTGCTATTTACGGGATTCAAGGACGACTGGATACTGAAGGAGAAGGATGAATGCTTTACAACGACTTAGCCCCCCCCCCCTGCTTTTCACAATGTATTCGTGTGCTGATGTTGATTAAAAAAAATTGAAATTAATTGTAAACTAAAGATTTGTCTTGGTTGAGAGTGGTTATTTGGCTAGTGCTTGAAGTATGGCGTTCACCTCTTCTGCTACCGCGGTCAGAGCAAATTCAAATTGAGCCTGGAAAGCAAACAAAACCAAAGTCAAAAGTCGAAAGAAAAAGGTTATCTTCGCACTTATTTGGACAATTTAATTAAGCAAGAATTTTATTCTCTCTTTAAGACACCTGAAAAATTCAGATGGCTAGAACGGGATTAGAATCCATGACCTCTGAGATGTCTGTGTAATGCTCTACCAACTCAGCTATGAAGCCACTCAACTGGCAGCAGCAAGTCAATTTTGTGGGCTCATGTGCGGGTTTTTCAACCAATCAGAAGAATCAGAAGTGAAACCAAAACCAATCGTGGCTCGCGCATGCACACTTTCCCGCGCTTTGTGTCGGCGACGTGTAATTTCTTCGAGTTTTGATTGGTTTACCGGATTGTCTCCGTCCTTTTTGATTGGCCAAAGTAATTACTTTGGTTTTGGTTTTACGACACTCGATTGAAACTCGCTCTAAAATTCTCCAGATAAAAGCGAGGATCACTTCTCTCTTTCGTCTATAAAACGCACTTCAAGTCAGTTATCACTGAGTAGAAGTTTCTAGAGGAGAGTCTCTGGATATTTGCCTCCAGTGCTTAATTGGAGCAATGAATGATCTCTGAGCTTATAGGCCAACAATCGGGGGTGGAAGCGGAATAATGAATAATGAATAATGAATCGCGGCTTATAAAAGAAAAGGAATAAAGAATATTTACCACTCGAACATTCGGAATAAAAAAGAAAATTTCGAATTATGAATAACCTGGGAAAAAATGGAAGGAATAATGATCTAATTATTTCGCTTCCAAACCCGACAACCAAACCATGGCCGACCTTGACATTTATGTCACATACAATTTACAATACAATACAATACATACTTCATTGACCGCTCCCCATAGGGGCTTTTCAGGCCCAATGAAACACAACGAAACGACGGAACAGAATAACTACTACAACAACTGTTAAGAATCCTAACTGGCCGGAGGCAAACCAATTGGCTTTTTACAAGTGCAGCTGGGAAGTTGAACCAGGGACTACCAGGAACAAATTCAACGAGTGCTCAGAGCGGGTCTTGAACCCGGGATCTCCGGATCTCAAGGCAAGCGCCCTAACCACTGGGCCACACTGCTTCAACGTAGACACAAAGGTTGACTGTCTGAATTTTGTTAATTACCTTGGTTTTGACCATTGAAGGTCTTTGGTCACGGAGGTGTTCCACTGTAGCAGCTATGTCAATTTCTTTAGCACCTATGGCACAGAACAGATACAAAAAGGGAGGGTAATTCAGGTAAGTTCAAAGTCAAAATAATGTCAATCAAGACAGTGCTTCATTAATACTTCACGAATTACACAGCTAATCCAATAGCCTGGTGACTTGACAGGAAATAGGTGTCATTTAGAGAGGAGACTTTCGGCTCCAATTGTGCACATTGAGTTTGAGGGTCAATTTTTTTGAAGAGCACATGCTTCTAACAGAACACCAATAACTTGACCTCTAATCTGTTCCTTCTGTGTTGAATAAAAGTCACGTAGGTGGCTGAAATTTTCAAAAACCTAAGGGGCAGATGGATTTCTTTATTACATTCGAGGTCGGATATATTTTCTCTCCAAAATGTCCGCTTTCGAAAGCGAAAAATAACGCTTTACACATACACAAGACCGCGCGGTCGTTGCCTTCTGGTATCCATTGAGAAGTTCAAAACGTGCATTTTCAGGCGAAAATTTTTGGCGACCACAAATTTTTATCTAGTCGCCAGTTGGCCCCATAATTTCGGATCCTGAACTAAGCCACCAGTCAAAATGGGTCTACTGGGGCCTTGGAAAGAAGTCCTTCCCGACTGGATTACAATAGGACAGGTGTTTTAATTATGTTAATGAAGAGTGCAAAAAATCCCCAGACAAACACACAGACAGACAGACTTCAGGACATAGTGCAAATTGACTTGCCTCTCATCATTTTGTTCAACACCATGTCAATCAATATATAGGTTCCAGTCCTTCCAACTCCCCCACTGCAGTGCACAACCACAGGAGAGGCTCGGCCCCTAAAGCATTTGTTGACTTTCCTGTTAAAGCAAAGGTATTTTCTGAATGACATAAAACATCTTAAATAGTGTTTCCAAAACTTTTACAGATATCTCGTTGGTAAAAATAGATTCATTTATAAGAAAGATTCATCCCTTGTTATCTCTACTTCCTTTCTTCACAAGGTGACCGGAGCTCTGCTACAATATACACTGCGCTCACTGTAACCTTGATTCTGAAAAGTTCTAACTACCTTGTAACTTTTTTCCATTGAGTAAAAATGGTGACTTCGTAGTGTTCGCTAACTCGTGTGTGTTGTGTTATTGTAATTTCTTATTAATTCTAACGTAGTTTTTTTTTCCTTTCGCCTGCAGGGACATTTAATACTATTGTATTTATGAATAACATGCAACCCCTAGATAAGCCACTGGGGCTCTTGGGTCTAATGTATTGGAATTTTGTGAATTCAGTGCTCTTAAAAGCGTTGTAACAGTAAAAAGAACTATTCTGGTTTTGAAGATAGATCATAGTCTCAATGTGGTTTCTTACCGTCTGAATTCCAAAAGAGGTTTGGGAGTTACAGGGACGTTAAGATCAGGCCAAGAAAGAAAGTGGAATTGAGTCACAGTTCTTGTTTCACTTGTCTGTGAAAAAGGAAAATTTGAGGACAAATAACATTAAAATTAATATTTGCTACAGTTGAGCCACGTCATGCATAACCAGTGTCTATGTTGCAGGTCATTATTTTTGTTCCTTAGGTCAACTTGTTTCAGCCTACAATCATAGAAAAAAGTAGTTGGGAGGGTTATGTAAATGAACCAAACCAAAGCTGTATTTCAACCCGCTTCTGTTAAAGCTCAAAAGAAATAGTTTCACTTTCTCTTATATAGCCCCCCTTCCCCCTATTCAATGTTGGATGGTAACTCAACAATTTCCCACTAAAACCATTCATTCGATGGACATCCAAATTTCTTGATTGTTGGGGAAAATGTTCGCAAGCTTGGTTGGCAATGGTTCTTGCAATGTTTGTCTTGAATAAAGTGCATGTTAAAGGAAATGTTTACCTGTAGATTTTTCAAATAAAAACTTCGGACTAGATAGTCTTCACACCATATATGCTCTGACACAAGATGAACCTAAAATTCACCACAAAATATAACATTGTAAATGGTTTGAACCCAGGAGTCATATCATTAAGTAAAGTACGGTCGTACAGGTGAGTGTAGTCCTGAGAAGGACTGTTTGAGATGACATTGACTGACGTTTTCACAACCTGAGTGGAAGTCATCTTCAGAGTCAAGTGATTTCTGTAACGTCAGTAGATACTATAAGAACTCCGGTCGTAGATGTCATTGGTCAACTTATTCATGATGTTATTGGTCGACTGACAGTTGAGCCTAGATTGGCTGGGAAGACTAAACAGTGATAGGTGCATTTCGATCTGTCTATAGGTCTGCCTATATTTTACTCTGTCTAACGCCAGACGATGTTACTCGTCAATGGGGAACTCCTGGGAGTCAATGGGTTAAGTTAATCGGCTTTCGAACAACCGGGCCCAGCATTTGCTAACCTCATAGATGCGATATGTGACGATTGGCTGTTGTTCTTCTGGCCAGTATCGGTGGCATTGTGGCTAAAAATGACAAGAATCTGCGGTTAGAATCAGCTCATAAATTTGAAGTTTGTTTGTTTGTTTGACATTTTCTTGGCTATAAAATACCCACCAGTCCGAGGTCAGACAGCTTCGTTAAGTTCACAATCACAACAACACCTTGTTCCCAGACCATCTAAAAAAGAAAGGCAGAACCTGTCTTCAATACTTTAAGGGGATTTTTCACAGTATTTTGGTCTTCTCATAGAATGCTTAATATTAAAACAGCTTTAAATCAATGCTTCAATTTGTTTAACTGTGACTAAATTGTTGTACTAAAAATACTTTCTGCTTTATGATGGTGCTGGTGCAAAAGATGGAGTTCTCCCACTCAGCCTTGAAGTTACAGCAAAGGAATAGTATATATTAGTATATAATAAAACATTGGATAACGTTGTGAAATGCGTGCGCTGATTGGCTCTCAAACTTCGATTATCCTAAATTTTATTAAAAATTGAACTACAGATATCAGATTTCCAGCATTTCCATTGGCTCGCTGGACACAGGCTATCAATTCACATAACTGCTCTACCTAATATGGTCAAGAAAAATGTCAGCAATAAAGCAAGCTGAAAACACTTTTGCAGCTCTGAGAAAAACCGCAGATAAAAGCCATTTTGGACTAGAATTGACCCCGGCAGAAATCAATGCTTTTGTCAACAATGTTGTTGATCCTGGAGTTTTTAGTAAAACAGTTATTCTACTCGGGCTTGCTGGATATAAAATGATTATCTATCACTTCATATCCAGTGTGGCCTTGTAGAACTATTCACCTCCAAGCAATTTGCGCAGAATTTGCGCTGAAATGTTGTAATCTTTGCATGAATAAATGAGTGAAAATCATATTTTCGTGCTATATTATCTCACTTTTTTAGTATATACTAAAACAACTATTCACCTCAGTGTCTGTCACCACTAGTCACCTCCCCTTCAGTGAATAGTTGCTAATTATAGCCAATTTAGCAAAATGTCATTCCATTTCTGCTTTCCTAAATTCACGGAAATGGTATTATATAACAGCACTGTGTAAAACCGAGAGATAATTTCACGATTTATTTTAATCAAAATTTGCTGAATTAATGCTCCACAGATGCACAAAATTTCACTGGTTACCAAGAGATGAATTTTTTAACAAAAGAAATCACAATGAAATTTCACGTTCAACAAATACGGTGAACGACTAGAAACCGATTCTAACCTTAGATCACAACTTGATATAACTTCTTTGCGTAAAAATGTACTGACCAATGCAGACTGAAGTTGTACAAATTAGAAACCACAGATGACCAGCTACCAAGTTTACGTTAGTGGCTTCATAGCTCAGTTGGTTAAAGTGTCGCACCGGCATTGTGAGGTCACGCGTTCAAACTCCGTTGAAGTCCTGAATTTTTCAGGCTTCTCTACGCAATTGCTAAAATTGCGTCCATAACTGCGGAGATCATAGCTTTACTTGATTTCATGTCCGCAGTTCAGTGCTTGATTCATTTCATATACACTGTATCATTTGTTCATTGTTCATTTTATGTTTATCGCCTTTAATGGCCAAATTTTCCTTGGCAAAATAATTTCATTTCTCAGAAAATGATGTAAACAAATTTGTGAATTTCAAGGACTTTTTAAGACCAAATAAAAAATCAAGTACTTTTCAAGGACCTTAAATGAATTCAAGGACTTTTCAAGACAGGTACTAAAATTCCTAAAAAGACCTGTGTCTTTTTTTCAATTTTGGGGGGAAAACATAGCCAACATCTCTGACTGAAGGAGCCAGCACTTTCTGTCGGCTGTCAATACTCATTGAAACCGCACTGTGTAAAAGTCCAATCCAAAAGTATAATTTTGAAAGCTTACAAAACATCAACCATACCAATTGATAATCTGAATTGTAACTAAAATTGTGCAACTTCCTTTACCAACAAATGTTGCAATTCAATACAATACATGTACAATACATTGACCACTCCCCATAGGGGCTTCAGAGCCAATCAAATACAATTGCAACAGAACAGAGCAAGTAACAACAACTATTAAGAATCCCAACTGACCGGAGGCAAGACAGATGGCTATTAAGAAGTGAGGCTCAGAAGTTGAACCAGGGACTACCAGGAACAAATTCAACCAGTGATCAGAACATGTCTTGAACCCAGGATCCCCAGATCTCAAGGCAAGTGCATGAACCACTGGACTGCACTACTGCCTCCTTCTCCTTGTTCTGGAATGACCATGATCAAGGCTACAATAGGTGGGTTCATACTAGCGGACTAAGGATACCTTAAGTACACTTGAGCCCTACTTCAGATGTGAACGGCCTTAATTTCAGCTCAAGTAGCCTACTTTGTGGCCATGGTAATGCATTGCCTTCAAAGAAGCCGAAGTACACTCTCAAGTCTAGTTCAGAGCATCCTTACGAGCTTACTTCTCTACTATCAAAACACATTCCGAAACGGACGTCAAACAAGCATGAAATTCGGGAAATTCAGAGCACACAAACACGCGAACAGGCAAAATTTGCTCCTACTTCGACGAAAAACGACAGTGAATGAATCCGTATAGATCTTACCGGGGGATGGATGAGGACAACTTTTTAGACAAAGACCTTATGTAAGTCTCCATGCTGTGTTTGATTGACAACACGATTACCTTGAAAGCATACTTTTAACTCTAATATGAACGCTCATCACGGTAAGTAAACATGGACGATCTTAAGTGTACTTGAGCTCGGGTATACTTAAGGTGTACTTACTCCGCTGGTATGAACCCAACTAATAACCCGGTCTCTTCAACTGAGTGAACATTAGGTACATGTATCAAATTGCTTCTTCAAAGGAGAAACAAAAAATTGGAAGCATGCATGGCTGTATTCCAGTTTAATGGAATACTTCACATCAATGTGGCTGTAGTCCAACTTTTTCTTCAAGATCAGGGCTTGAAATTGTGACCAATACAGTTGTATTTGCGACTGAATTTCTTCCCTTTGCGACTAAAATATCTGGAGAAGTCG
The DNA here is from genome assembly GCF_036669925.1 of Montipora capricornis. Taxonomy (NCBI): domain Eukaryota; kingdom Metazoa; phylum Cnidaria; class Anthozoa; order Scleractinia; family Acroporidae; genus Montipora; species Montipora capricornis. The sequence goes on along the minus strand of NC_090883.1, from coordinate 30,806,495 downwards.
CAAATTTGCGACTCATAATTTGCTATTGTTTTCATCTTTGCTCTTTCGAAACGAAAGGGTTAGCAGTTGCCACTTTGCTGCTCTTTGTACTAAAATAAATGAAGAAATCATAAAATTATTTTGTTTCTCACCTTGAGTTTTCTTTCAATCTGAAGATTGCATAATAATATTGTAGCGTAATTTTGCTGCAATGTTACGTGCACAACTCTAATCCTTCGATATCATTCGCCATTTTCAGCGGTTTCTTTCAACACAAGTATTGTGGGCCCATATTTTGTTTTGCTACACCGCTGACAACACAATGCAGCGCGACGATTTTGCGACTAAATTTTGCGAAATTGCGCCGCAACTTTCCTATCTTGTCGCAAAATTGCAACTGGATTTTTTCGTTAATTTCAAGCCCTGAAGAGGACACTACAGTTGAATACTTACCTGCCAAAAATCTGATACTGTCTGAGCCAGAGGGCCCTGTGTTGCAATGTAAGAGGGATTCTTTGGATCATGGTCTCTCTGTGGTAAAGGCAAAAATGGAAGTTATATGATGCTCCAATTAATTAAACAATGGAAAAGGAAAATGCTCATAGTTTTTGTTTGCTAAGAATCAATGAAAAAGTATCAAAGTCTTTACCAACTTGTTAAAAAGGACAGGGGAGGGAAGCGGGGTGAGGGCAAAGTGGTGAGACCACTCCACCCCTACCAAGGTCACCTGTGTTAGATTCCCAGACAGATCTTTTTTGGGGTTGAATTTGACTGCTTTCCCATGTTTGCTCCTAGAACATTTTTGAGGTGAAAGGGTTTAACATAAATTTAACAAAACTACTGGGCAAATCGACTTACAATGTAGCTGGCATTGATGTAATCTGTTCCAGAAGCACTTGCTGTCTCCTTCAACAAAACCCTATTATGGTCATCTGAAAAATAGCAACAAGTTGACTGATGACAACAGCAAGTCATGGTAGAAGAAACCCAAGGCATGTTCCAAAAAATAGGCACGCATTGCGTACGTGTAGTAGTGCAGTAACTTGATACAGTGCTTTATTCTAACTGTCAACTAAGCTGAGTTTTACCACCCAGTGACATAGTGTGTAGAGCAATTATAAAGTGCACTACCACAAAAACACAATAGTTCTACAAGCACATGAAGACACATACAATAGTAACATAGTTATTATTAATTTGATCTTGTACTTCCTTCCTATCATCTGCTCACACAAAGTGTTGCCTTGCGAAGCAATCTTACAAACAAGCAATTTGTCTGTTAATGAAATACTTACAGGGCAGAACATCACTGTATCTGTTCTTTTTGACATTCTTCTCCAGTTTACCAGTTTCTGTACTATTAGGTTCTGCCTCGTATGTTTTAAGGGCCTAAAATGATTATACAATGACATAGGTTAATATATCAACACAAAATCACACAAAACGACCAACTTCTTCCCAAGCTATTCCAGAAACAAGCCAGCAAAAAAATTCAAAAACCCCTTGAAACAGAGGCACTTTCAGATTTAATCTGGCTAATGCCGGATGCCTTGTGTCAATGGAGAGCCCACCAGGAGTGAAATGACTAATAACTAAGTCATCTGTAAAACCATGTCTCCTTTTTTCTCTTTCACTCTTGA
>NC_090883.1:30772376-30797376 GCF_036669925.1 Montipora capricornis | reverse complement strand
AGATAATTTGGGGTAACCATGCATTTTTCAGAGATAATTAAGTTTCAATTTCAGAAAAAACGTCATACATTGCTTTGTATTTTAAAGCTTTTTACAAATATTATTCATCCATTATCTTTGAAAAATGAGTGGCAAGTCTACTCAGTTGTGAGGGCCTGCCAAGGCCGTTGCTTACCTTTTTCTCGAAATTTAAGTAATTTAAGACAAATTATTTCAAACCTGAGATTAAAATTCATTTTGACAATGACAATTTTGGGTACTCTTCCAAGGTTGTTGCCTAACAGGAGCCCGGTAGCCTGGGGCTCCCAAAGAATAGCTCTGGGCGCCTTAACTTTTCACAGCAACACCTTTCACTTCGTATGTTGGGCTCCTAAGTTCTCAACGTTTAGCTCTGAGGGCCCCTTTAAAATTTTCTTAGGCAGCAGCCTTGCTCTTCTCAAACCAGATGCAATTAAACTTCAAATTTGATTGAACCCCTGGTATACTGGTAGCCTTTTAACATAATCATTTGAGAATGGGTTGGTCACCATCCTGGCCTATATTGGTTACCAATAAAGCACATCAGAAGCAAATGACCTTGAAGTGTGTAACTTGCAACTCTTTTTTCATGGTTTAGTCTTCTAAGTCTAAAAGGTACACTCATGGGTGGGGCTTATGGCCTTTGTCGCTGGTAGCGTAGGGTTACAGGGTATGCTAATGACCAGGGACCAGTTGCTCAAAGCTTGGTTAGCACTAACAGTTGGTCAAGAGGTATCAAAGCCTATTCGTTTCCATGGTATTTAACGCTGGTTAGCGCTAGCCATGCTTCAAGCAACCCCGGGCAAGGGGCCCGTTTCTTGAAAGTCCCGAAACTTTGTAACTGGCTATTTTCGGGTGTCACTATCCCCGCTGTATCTCAAGAACGGAGAGCAAGAACGGATTTAAGTCGTCAAACTTCACAGTCATTTAGCTTTTTGTTTCCTCGAAAACATCTTAAAAGATCAGCTTTCCTGGACAAGCGGTTGGCAGGTTCACAAATGGCTTTTTGGGCCAGCAAAGTTTTCGGGACTTTCAAGAAACAGGCCCCTGGTTTGTAACGCCCCACCTCAAAGGCAAACTACACACCTTCGCATCATGAGGTAAATTGCAACTGCAGTCAAAACAACCCCTGTAACACAGCCTACAACAATGACAGTTAAGAGAAAGTACTTGGGATGCTGGGTTTCCACAGATCTGTTGGGTTGCTTTTTGCCCTTCAAGTGAACAAAAGAATTAAATGAACTCATTAGCAAAAATGTGACAGGAAGTAATACTGCGTTCAAAAAGTACTGACGTGAAATTTTATTCAAAAACCTTGAGGTAATTAAGCAACTGAGCATTATTTTGCAAACCAAACTCCAAAACTTCCTTCCTTGCACCAGTGTTCGGTTATTGCCCCTTTCATTCAAAATAGCTTCAAATTTCAAACAATAGTTTTATTTTGCCCCTCTGTCAATTCCTTTCACGCCAGCAGTAGGGAAACAAAATGGGACAAGTTTGATTTGACATTAAAGCAAGAGGAAGTGAAATTCCACAAAACCTACTGTAAAGCAGTCCTCAAATTTGAGGATGGATTAAATAGGTAGCCATCATGGTATGTGTTTAAGCTATCAGAGTTTAGGGAAAAAAGCAAACAAAAATGTTTTGCCCAATAATGATGTACAACGCTTTAACGTAAAGGTCACTGACAATAAATAGCTGAAAAGAGCCAAAAAGAAAATCTTAGGTGAATTAATTAAGGAAAGTATGAGAGAAAACATTGGAAATAATCAGGTCAAATTTGTGATTTGGTGTAGACTCAAGAATACCATGACCAAAAAGAAACAGAAACTAAAGAAGCAAAAAAGAAAATTGGTGGAAGAGTATGAAGAAAAGAAATTTACAAGATATGATATAAACCTATTGGTTTACAAATGTACATAATGCAAAAAAAACCCCAAAATACCCTTCATAAGATGACAGAAATTTCACAAGGGCAAACTGATGGTGAATAAATCTGTTACTCAAAAACAAAATCATTTCCACGCAAGCTAAATTTTTTTTATCAATGAATCGAAGCTCAAAAAACAGAAATTATTTTGGATGAAACAAATAAGCATTGTGAATAGACTGAAAAGAAAATTAATGTCCACACATCAAATAAACTTTGTTCTGTTTATCACTTCCATACATTTTACCTTGCTTTATCAAAGTTAAGAGATAATGAAACCCATTCAAGTACTCACAAAAATGTTCTATCTAGAACCAAGATTTCATCTACATGTATGGTTAGCAGAAGCTCTTCACTCAAAGAAAACCTTTCTTATAATGCATAATTAAATATTTCAACAGATGAAAACTTCATGTTGAATTAATTATTAATTAATTCATGCAGATGTGCTCAATGGAGACTGCATAATTTATGGATGTTCCTAAGCATTGACTAACATTGAAATCTGTCCTTCCTGAAAAGGAACATTTTGGTAAGACGGAAGAGGGAGAATCCTAGGAGTTGTTTTATCTTTCACACACACGGTTCACACATGGTCAAACAATCCAATTATTGGACCACTGACATGGGCTTTTGTTAGACCCTATATTGCATTAGTACAAGGATAACAAAAAGTTATTGTTTTCTACCAAACCATACCACATTTCAGGCTATGAAGTAATTACACCTTAAGAACAATGATTGTCAGAATTAAGTCAAGTTACAAGTGCCCCAAATTAATATTAACACAGTCCACATGCTCAACACATTAATGTCCAGTCTGCTCATAAACAAGAGAAATTCGGAAAAATGCATTCGAGAGTATTTTCAGATCATGTTTTCACATGCTGATGTTCCACATTGATGCAGTGGGAATTCAACAACACTTCTCTTGCCACATGCATGAGAAAAAAAAACACTAAAAAGATGTGGCTATACTTTATTTACAAACACTTGTAGATAACTCAATGCCATGAACAATAATTATTTCACTTACGGGTGCTTCTTCGAAATCAGCTGCTTTGATCTCTAAACCACTGTCCCGCATAACATCATCCTTCACACTTGGCTCTGCAAATGAATTTTGTGAAGTCAAACACAGCAGTACTTCAAAGGTTTCCTGTACATTCCCAATCGTCCCCAAAAATGTAACGTAATGCAATGTAACTTTTTCCTCAATTATTAAGGAACCCTGAATCTCTGAACCCACAACCTCTCACACGGCAGTTTGCTGCTCAACCAAGCAGTCTGTCTGCAGTTGCCATAACTGGTCAAAAGTTGACAGCCTGTATTGCACAACCAGTCTGTTATCAATTCTTATTATATCGCAAGCAATTCTCAGGCTAAATCATGACCACTCTGATTGGCTAGTTTTCGGTTGGGATTTCATAGGACGGACCAATAGCATGGAACTGGTCCATTTCTGTATTTTTCTCTCTCCCTGGAAATTCAAGTTGAGCAAAACAAAAAAGTTCTTAAAGCGGAATTTAATTTTTCATTACTGACAACAGTACAAGAATTATAGCAAGTGGAATTTACTTTTACATGTAAAAGCTTAATGTTCACAGTTCGCTGGTGGAAGACAAAGATTACAAACATTCGCTCAAATAAATAATGCCATATAATAAACAACTTACTAACCTCACTCACTCAGGACCGTACTGGGGAATATTAGCTCTCAGTATATTTACAAACAAAGCTCTTTACAATCACCCCCAATTTCTTTCAGGAAACATGATGAGTACCTTTTTCAATCCTTTTTGCTACATCACCAGGTTTCTCAAGGGTGTATTTTGTCTGTGCCATCCTGAGCTTGACATTAGAGTTTCGAATTCTGTAGACAAAAATGGTTACAGTATGAGCGACCACAGACTGAAATGGGGAGCTTTTATTTTAACTTCATTTCATGCACATTTGTGCCTTCAAAACAAACTACTTAACCCTTTCACATCCAAACCGGCCTAAACTGGCCAGACTTAGCATTTTACTCTGTCTAACGCCAGACGATTTTACTTGTCAATGGAGAACCCCCGGGTGTCAATGGGTTAATATTAATTTAACAAACTGTTTGAGCAATTTTACCACGGTGTTTACCTTAGCTTTGTAATACAAGAAAATAATTTATTGTTTCATACACTGAGGTCTTTGTTTAACCAAGTTTCTTTAAAGTAAACGTATTATGAAAAATGAAAACCTTACTTTGAGAAATAACTATGTTTGACTTACTGAATGTAACTAATATTTTCTCTGTAATGAGAATCACTTAAAAATATTTGATGGCCCCTTAAGTTTGAACACATATTTCCTTCACTTAATTAGCAAACATCCTTTTGCACACATCAAAAAAACGTTTTTTCCACACATGTATATATTCAGAGAAGTGCATGTAAATGGTTGGTGACATACTAAATTTATCGATGAATAAGTTTTCGTCAGGCATACAGGGTGCTGTACATCTGATTCTGGAAAGGGACATGCCTGGTGATTCTGCATAAAGACTGATTTTTCTTTTTGGTCCACCATTCGCAAAAACCATCAGAGTGATTTAAATGCTAATTCATTTCATGTCATTGCACATAAATGCAATTATATCTTAGGAATACCACTGATGGGCTCCACTGAGGTAAAAACACCCTACACGACTTTCATGCTTATTTTTTTGCAACATTTTTCAAAGTTTCAACTAGGGACCAGTGAATTGAAGTGCAAATTGCTTAATAAACTAATACTAAAATTAGGGCAATGAGAAGCAACACCAAGCAATACTGAAGCGTGACAAATTTTGCCTGAAGTTTTACTTTTCAAACGTTAACGGTTTGTCCGGTCGTGTGTCACTTTTGACCTATGAATTGTTGGCGGTTATGTTTTGAAATTGACCATGTTTTTGATGGCATACATTTGTTCACATGCTCTTCAAGTTTGAAGAGAGGAGTTATAGATATCTATCTCCCTTGAGTTTCCAAAGACACAGAATATGGAATTTAATTGGTATACTTTACCAAGAAGAGATACATGCTTCAGCAACTACCAGAAAAAAAAAACATGAAACCGAAGCAAAATAGGAAAGATTGAGGAAATATTTCTGCGTCTAGGGCATTCTGCGCACACACGCTCTTCCGTGTTTCAAGGAGCATTTAAAATCTTGATCTCAAGCGACTCCTGGACGGTAATTTACCTCATTCCAAACTTGTTCACTTTGAATGTTTTTGTTTCCATTGCAAAAGAAGCAGAGACGTTATTAGGGCGGTCATGCAAAACCCGAACGCTCTCACGAAAAACCTGAAAACTTTGAGAGAATGTGAGCAAAACATGCAAGTATGTCGTCAAAAACGTTGTCAATTTCACAACATAACCGCCAACGTTTCATTGGTCAAAAGTGATACATAACAGGACAAACCGTTAACGCTTGAAAAGTGAAACTTTGCACAAAATTTGTCATGCTTCAAGGATGGACGCAAATGGTAGTAATTCTTTTACTTCCATACTCTAGATTACACCTTGTCATTCTCTTGCATAGAATATGCCATTCAATGCAAAAAAATGGCCAAAATCCAGAAAAAAAAAAAACCAAAGTCATTGAAAATTTTGACTCTTAACCCTTTGAATGAATTCCTTAAAACAATAATAATTATTATTATCCCTTACAGTAGCTTTTAGACATTAAAGTTTTTGTGTTAGCTTACTTTGTCACAGTAAACATGGGGGATGGAGCATTGTTCCAAAGCGCATTCTGCAGAGCAGCAGCGAGTATTTTGGCCTCAATTGCAGTTACGCTGTGTAGAATTTAGAGTGCACCAATAAGAATCCAGATCAATACCAAATTATGTACATGGTTTATGTTAAGTATGTTAGCACAGAAACAAACTTTCTTACTTTTTGTTTAAAGAAAGCTTGATATTTCCTTCCTCTGGTGAATCAATGTCTTCTGAAATGCAAAAAAAAAAAGGATACTTGAATTTCGGTTGGGTGCACAAAATATCAAGGAGCTTCCACCATTGGTAGCCAGCTTCTCAAAGGAGACTGCTCTCCTACTGCCAAATCCTGGAAACCCTAAGCCATGTGACACAATGCAGAAGGGGAAGAAAGGAGGCACCCATCTCACTAATAAAATCAGTGGAAAGAAGGGGAAGGAAAAACAAACAATAACAACAACAACAACTTTATCAACAACAGCAAAAGGAGGAAGACAACTTGAGATCCACAGGTAGCTAACAAGCTAATCAAGGCGGGCCCAAGGAAAACAAAGAAAGGAAACAAAATTACAAATCCTAAAACACCTAAATACAACCTATTGTTTAATATTATAGTATTATGAACCATCACTGTTTACATGCAAGAAGAGGAAAGGAAATGGGATCGATGGCAAAGTGGTGATATTGTTAAGCACTTGTCAATATTATTGTAATCATTCATATTTGCATGGACAACAGCAGAGAGAATAAAAATCTGACAATCACAAGGGATCCAGCTGATCAGCTTCAGTGACAGATGACAGTGGAAACCCTAATTTGATAATAATTATTCTAAATTTAGCATTACAAAGTCTTAACAAGCCACAATAATGATGTCCTCTTCCACTGAGGTGAAGCAGATTTAATACTCATGAAGCAATTTAATACTCATTACTCCCACCTTGTTTTTTGTCAACCTCATCCCTGGCATCCTTTACAGGAATAAAGTTTTCTTTGAACAGCTTTGAGGCCTCTTCCTTCTTAACAGCAGATGGCACTTCAACAATGGAACTCTCCCGCTGACTCTGGAAGAAGTCCTCAACACGTTTGTATGTTTTCTCGGGGTTGGGTCCCTGGTCGATATCAGCCTTTACTGGTTTTACTTTTCCTTTTACCATTACCTTCCCCTCTCCTGCTTTTATGTCCACTGATCTTTGCCCTGCAGCTTGCTTTTCTGTTTGCAGATGATTTCCTTGGAAACCAAATTTATCGCTGGGGTCAGGTGCTGTCTCACGAGAGAAAGGAATTGGTGGTACCCCCTTATTGCCGTTTAAGGAGGATACCACTCCACGATCAGCATTAAGTACCTCACTCTTCTTATGCGACAAGTCTACATTTTCATTCACAGAGTCTCTAAACCGATGCGAATCTTCATTTTTAATGTCATTATCTAAAATATAATTTGAATTTTGCAAGGAATCCTGTTGATCATTAACACCATGTGTAATTCTATGACTAGAATCCTCTCCTCGTCGTATATGTTCTCTGAGTTTAAATTTTCATAATCCTTCATGATACTCTCATAATGATCTTGATCATGTTCTTGACTACGCTGTCCATGTTTTGCATTTATTTTATCCCAATTTTCAGCACTAGATGGTGGTAAAGGTCCACCCTTTTCACCTCTTCTCTCATTGTCACTAGGAACATCAACTGGTAAAAAGGGCCTTAAATGCTCATACTCTTCCATGGGTTCATCCTTGTTCACAAACCACTCAGAGCTATCAGCCTGACCAGATGAAGAGCCATCCCTAATGTCATACCCTCGTTGATAGTAATCTTGGTTTAAGTACAAGTCATTGGTGGTGGTCCTTTTGTGGCCGTCTCCTCCATCTCTGCTGTAAGTTCGGTAGTCTGCAAAGACAAACAAAACTCTCGTAACTCCTAAAGGTAACTGTACAAAGAGAGCGAGGAAAAAAAACTCTGACTGGTTCAAGATGAGATTGGTCGGTATACATAATAAACCCGGTTGCCCCTCAGTGGTTCCCCACTGAAAAGTTTCGAATGTGGCTAAATGCAATTTAGGCAAGGTTAACCTTGAGCCAATGCTGCCAGCGGTCTGGCCCATTCTTGCACATGATCTGCGAGGTGCCCCCGGAATTCACAGTGGCTTTCAAGTATAGCTTTGCATTAAGCGATTGTTGTGGATCAGTGCCTTTGTGTGCGAAACCTTGCAGATTCATTAGCCCCACCCTTCCTTCCCAATCTTAGGAGGTAAGTATTTGGTTAGGTAAGTACATGTATTTCCACTGGACTGGTTTCAGTCCGACGGTGTTCGTTAGCGGTTTCTGATGGGGTGGTTCCTGCTTGCGAGGTTGCCATGGATACCTCCCTGCTGCATCTGCTAACATTTAAGGCACCAGTTCCCAAGCTCATCAATTGGTGACGAGTTTAAACAGAGTAAAATCTTATGTGGCCACCTTAAGAGGCAAAGGCTCAGAGGGGACATCACCAGTAAGAAGGTTAGAGGGGTTCCCCATTATTGAGGAAAATAGTTTGATGTAAGACAGAGAAGAAGTGGCCTTCTTATCAGGCAAAGGGTTGATTATCATTAAACTTGTTTACATGGCATTGGCAAAAAAAACATGTCACACTGGCACCACTCATTTACAAGCCAAGGACGCTTAACAAGTAGTGCTTTTCACAGAAGGTTTAATAAGCAAAGTTTTAACTGCACCGGAAACTGAACTTTCCAAATCAAGTGCCATCAATAATCCCATCAACAAAGATCTTACCAGACTGCCTGATCACTTCCCTTCTACACAACTGCGTATCTGTGGGATCAAACAAGTGACATAACATTCATTATCTTTTAAGGAGGCTGGAACCAGTTTCAGCGCTTCCAATTGATGCTCTTATCAGAAGGATCAGCACCACAACGTTGTATCATGTATTGTATCATCTCATATCCATCATGCGCTCATGGAATAATTGTTAATTATAACATGTACATGTATACCACACAAATGGTAAACTTGGAGGTGATCACCTAATTATATTTACATTTGCGGATGTGAAGAGAGACAAAACCACTTACAGTATCATAACAATAATAATAATTATTATTATTATTACTGTTTAGGTCAGTTATATTTTTGGTCCATTACTTACTCATTTCAGCAATGAAATAAGCAGTTAACATTTACCTGTTTTTGTGAACAGTATTGTTCATCATTACATGGGGAAAAAGGTGAAAATAACTTTTTAAAAATAATACATATTTCTTTTTTGCATCTTTTACGTAATATTAAAACACATTTGAAAGACAAGGTAGTGAATGAAGGAAAGACAGCAGGATTGAAGATAATATCAAACCACAATAATAGCATCGGATGATTATTTAATAAGTAAGATGTGGATGCTTCATTGAGATAAAAAAATTATTGTACACATCAAAGGAACTCATAATAAGTATAAATTACCGGCAAAGCAGTCTAATAACTATTTGTATCTATTCAAAAGTAGTCAGAAAAGATCATGAGACAAGATGAATCATCTACAGTCACTTTTCAATAAGCAAAACAACACAACGGCATCCTCCTTAATTACTGTGTCAAATTCCCTTTTTCACACATGGTTAAACTAATTTTAAAGGTTTAGATCTCTTGCAAACATCAGACAGCACTAGTGTGAGCTCACAATTTTGGTTTATCTAAATATTGTGGCTAAATAATATTGTTTTTTTGATGTGAAGAAAAAATTCCAACCACATCAAATCTTATTTCTCACTAAACTATATTTTCTTAGTATATTTTTGATTAATGAAAAATATTGGTAAAAACAAATATGACTAGCAAAAATAATTAAAACCACAACGTATACAAACAAGTATGCTGGAAGAATCCAGATTTTCAGATAAGTTGCCCCAAGAGAGGATTTTTAAAATACAGTTGGACAGCAAGTTAAGATGAAAACAAAACAGAGATTAGGAAATGCCGATGAAACATCCAATGTCACCTAGCCCGTATGAAAAAATTAAGAGAATTACTAATGCAGAGTTAAGTTTGATTATCAGGTTTTTTTAAGAGAAACCAAAAACAATGGCCTTTATTAAATTTATTCTTTCCCAAAAACAGTACCCTTTATTGAGTTAAATCAGCCAATGATATGTATTTTTAAGTGTGCAAATAAGAAGCCAATAAAAATCCTGAAGGTTACATCAAGGCTCCTAGGTAAACAAGGGCAGTTTAAAATGGAGTCATAAGGATTGGATTTTGCTTTTATCGCTAAACCAACATTAAAACACGGAATAAATATTTTTACCGGATAATTAATATGTCATTTCGAACATGGAACAGCACATCCATTCCTGTGCTTAAATCTTGCCATGATATTCAAAAAAACTGTGATTATACACACCCAAACACAACAAATTTCAGTCCAAGTATACAACTTACAAGGGTTGTCTACCCAGACTGAATCATTTCAAGTAGAGTTTACGGCTAAATAAGGATAAACACTATGGCATTCTCTTGGTTTTAGTCGTCCACTTTTAGGGGATAATCACACATGAAATTTTTCACCCTGAATGAAACACAAGCCTCACTTTCAGAACACATGTCACATGCCAGCAATTTTCAACAACTATTTTTCCTAAACAAAGCCTTCAGCCTCGATGGCTGGAGATGAGGAAGCTGGTTCTTGGGTAGCTTCTTATGCTTGCCATTAAAATGCCATCTTTCCTAATCACCGAACATGGGTTAGATTAATTAATTTCATAAAATATCCATGCTTCGATCACCCAAAAATGCAGCACCAAAGTTTCCATAAAGTTTTCCAATACAAGTTTATATTTCACAAAAGTGCTGAAATTCTTGCGATAGTAACAAGATTTCAGTCCCAATGCCGCCCAAAGTTTCAGCTGTCCAGCAAGGGCTTTTACTAAGAATTTTAACAACTCTTCTAAAACTTGACCCTTATATAGTAGGAGTGATCAAAAACAACAGGAAATACGTTTAATTTTTGTGCTATGCACCTCCAAGTGATACATAAAAAGCAGTTGATAAATTTATAGTGAATTGCGCTTCACTTGAAGGGAGATGGTCCAAATTTGCCATACCCAGAGGAACCATTTCGGTTTAATTCAATAAAGAAAATCCAAAACATTAGCATCAACGCGTCGATCTATTTAAAATCTTTTCAAACTGAAAGCTACACATTTTTGTACAAAACAATTAGGACGAAAAGCGCATCTTTACAAAGATATTCAAATGTATTCGGCACAAACCTACAAGCATATGTAAAATGCAAATGTTTTGAACAACTGTTCCCCCAAAGGGTATTTACCAAAGATAAGACATTTCAAGCTAACAGCTTTCAGGATATCTTTCAATAAGTAGAACTGACCAAACCTAAAAATTTAACTATCAAGCAAATCGACACCAAAATAGTAGCTCTACGTCGATTTGAATGAGAAAGTACTAAAAATAATTCAATTTCAATAGGCGCGAAGCACATTCAAATCACTCGTACAGAACGGAATAAATCTAAGATAATTTAAAAATCGAAGTATCACTCGACGCTAAAATTGTTTTCACTGTTAAAGAGGAAGTATCAGAAGGAAGATGAGAAGGCTTTAACAATTTATAGGCTAGGGAAAATCTTCATGTTGTCATGAAAGTACAAAAACTTCAACTAAGAACCGCAAAATTGGTCAACAGATTTGAATAAAGAAGACGCGCGCGGTATCAAAAATCAAAGAGTGGAAAATTAGACGCCAAGTTTCGATTCTCCTCTGAATTTATGTAACTCATGAACAAATTTGAACTTACATTCATCGCAGTATTCCCCTTTATCACAATCTCTCCGAAAGCGACATTCTGTAGATTTAAAGAAGACAAAGGTGAATTTGGGGATCGCGATCAAGAGTATTAGAGAATCCTTGATCGATCTGCATGTAAAGAACACACTTACCGACCACCAACGAATCTCTTGGATGTCCATAATCAAGATTTACGAAAAACAAGAGGACAATATACTTCAGGCTTTTCGAATCCATGGGATTCCATGAGATTTCGATGTGTAAAAAGTTCCAGCGGTCAAAAATTCAAACACACTGCCATCATAAAATTCACCGTGGCCATCCACGATCAGCCATCAAACAGTAAAGTGAGATCGAATCCCCGGATGTTTATTTGTTGTCGGAAATTGTCGATCATCTATTGTTCCATGAACCAATCAGAAAACAGTAAATGTTGTTTTCGCTCAGCCATCTGTACGTTACAGAATAAATTGACGCAAATAAACTTTGAAACGCCTACTCATAATTTCGGTTTCAACCGAGAAAATTATTCTTTTTTTATGGTATTACAGTGTATGAAAACAGGTTAAGCGCTTAAGTACAGACGTTTTAACTAACTTTTTTTTCATACTGTAATACAGAAAACACAAGGCCATAGACCGGACAGAACCAATACGGAAATAAAACTTATCGAAAAAACTACCGCTCACATTTTCTTGTGACAATGGAGATTATGAAGTAATTCTGTTGTCTTCCTTTTTTTTTCTCGCTTTCTTCATTCCTTATTTAATCTTTTATATTCTTTTTTTAATATGGCAAACTAATTCCTCGAAACTCCCTGTGTATGTTGGCCTCGCAATTTTACGGAAAGGAGCATCCTGTCCGACGTGACGTAAAACCTTTTTTAGGTTCATATTAAAATGCGCGTTAACAATATAATTTCTGGAAACACCACCACAACTTTTATTCCCCAAAGTAATACAAAGGTTAATCCTGACTCACGATTGCGGTAATATTGTTAATAGCCTTTTTAAAAAAAGCGTGCCGAGACTGACAGTGAACATCTTCGTCATCTGCATAAATTATAGCAGGAGAAGTGAAAAACAGAATTAAGCTGTAATGTCTGTGACAGAAAAAAAAACCAAAACAAGATGATTTTTTCCCCATTATTTTAAGGCCCAATCCTACATGTAGATTATTTTCTGTTAGCAACTATCCTATATTAACACTGAGTACGGCAGAGAGAATAGAACAGTTGCAGGCTTTGCCTTTGCGCCACTGATATTTTGTTGACCATTTGACTCTCAAGAGTGATCGTTATGTAAATTCTCTTCACAATTTCAATTAATTGTCGGTCAGACAGGCATTGAGAATAAAGATTATTATCAGCTTAAGAAGGGTGATCTTGATATAACACTAAATTCTCATAACTACCCAACAAAGAACTCTATGGTGCTAGTTAGGAGAATGAACATTTCATTCGTGGCAATAGACGGGTTAAGTCCAACACTTGACTTGACTTGAGACAATATTGCTATCTCCGTAGGAAAACAGGAATCTCTTTCCACGTTATCTTCGTAATGTTAAAGGAATCTCTAATTATAATTTCCAAATGTTTGAGACCCACGCCATGCGCTAACGTTCTAGTGACGGTCATGCCGCAAAGACGGTCATGTTTCCTACCCGTCAAGTAATTCCCGCGAGGAACGAGAAGGTGGCTTCCTTCAAAGTGTACGGTTTAAGGGCCTCTTTACACGAGCCCGGTTACTTTTTACCCCGGGTTGAATCACCGCGGCGGGTAACCCTTTTGCAGTCAAATGTTTATACGCGTTTACATGAAAACAGTAGTCAAACCGGGTCAGCCCCCCTGACCCGGCTGGAAGGGTTGAAATTTCTTCAATTTCTTCATGTAAACACTGGCGTATCTGACCCGGGATTGTTTGAACATCACTTGTTTTGCATATATATATATATATATATATATATATATATATATATATATAATTATCAATACAATGATTCTTTGTAGATTAAATGTTCGTTACAAGTAGGTAAAATTCAAACGAACCAACAATATTATAGAGAACACAACTGACATAACGGTAAAAGTTTAAAAGTGTAATGCTAAACTGACATGATCAAACTTGCTTGTTGAGTTCGGGTTTCAAGCGCTTAATATGGAAGCTCTCCTTGATTTTGAGTTGATATATAGAAAGAAGTAGCATTGCACTTTTAAACTTTTACCGTTATGTCAGTTGTGTTCTCTGTAATATTGTTGGTTCGTTTGAATTTTACCTACTTATAACGAACATTTAATCTACAAAGAGTCATTGTATTGATAGTTATATATATATATATACGAATTATCTTGTAAATTTGTAATGTTACACTCACTATGGCTAAGATGATGTTTGAAACATCGAAACATGTTCCTTAAAGGGGCTAGGTCACGCTATTTTAGGTAGTTTTGTTTAATTTTGTTAATTAGGAGCTCTAAACGTCAAATTGGCAGAGCAAGAGTCTTTCATTTGCAAAATCACGCCCACATAACAACTGAGAATGATTTTCCAGCTGTGTAAATGACATTTTGATATAGACTGGTATAAATTTGAAAAAAGGTGGGCCGATGTTTTTCAAATTTACCCAAATTCAATCCATTTCAATCCTCTCCAGTCTTGTCCATCCATGTTCCTTCTTGGCTTCCCTGTGTTTTGATACAGTTCTTCTATTGTTTTGAACAGTTATTTTGATATTTTAGTTAATTCTATGACCATACGATCAGTGCTGAAATTGCCTAAAATTGCGTGACCTAGCGCCTTTAAACTCAAAAGTGTCAGAAGTGTGGTTGTTTTTAAAAATATTAGTAACACTTGTGCTATCCAGACCATTTGGAAATAGTATTTTGCGAAAAAAAAAAACACACATTCAACCTGTAGTCCAGAGGTTAATTTTCTTCTCGTTTAGTTTTGGAGGGTTGTAGTTGCGAAGGCATTCCTCGTTTGACGATTCGTACAAAAAGTTTTTTCTACCTTTAATTAAGGCTAGTTTTCAAGAGCGACAGAATCGGAGTAGGAGTCGGAAGCTTTCCGATTCCGCTTACGATCCAGTCAGTGAAAATTAGATTGTCACAATGCAGAGAAGTGGGCCCGGCCAAGGTTTGGCTACGGAGGGAATTTAGGCGCCAAACCAGAAGAAATAAAAACATGGTGGACGTAGAGAAGAATTTTCTTGTTGCATGGCTCTTTCTTCTCATTATTGCAAGACTGACGGGTTTAGTAGTATATACGGGACTGATTTGAGAGAGGTTTTTTCTCTGGACCCGCGACACCTCGAAAGTAGCGGATCGGGAACAGAAAAAAATACCCCTCAAATCAGTCCAGCTGACTGATATACTTCTGGGTTTGGCCACCTCCTGCCAAGTATTCTACGGTAATACGAGCAACAAAAACGTCCAACTTGTCTCGCAGCATTGCTGCGAAACTAGTCAAAAAACGATGTTGCGCGGTTTACATCCGACGTACAACCTGTCTCGCAACAAAAAAAGGTGTTGCAAGTTGCTGCAGCCTGTTGCAGAAAGTAGAGGTCAGTTCTACTTCTGCAACAAAATCTCCAAAATGCTGCCCGTTCTACCACTCCAACACAACTTTTTTGGCGCTCTTGATTCGTCAAGAAAGGTGATAACGTCATACGTGGCTGCAGTACGTTTCCTCTGCCAAGTGGCGACCGCCATCTTTGTTTTCATAGGTTAATTAAGCTTGCGTGACCTTGTTGGCCAATCAGAGGCCTGAATTCACGCAACTTGTAAGGGCCGATTTACACGATACGATTTGTCGCATGGGACAAGCTCACGACAGGCCTACGACATGACTTACGATTGTCGCAGCGTTTTAAAACATGTTTAAATGCTACGACATTTTTTCTGACGTACACAACATCGTAAATCATGTCGTGGGCTGTCGTAAGCCGTTGTCGCATGCGACAAAGTCGTACCGTGTAAATCGGCCCTAACACATCTCTGTTACGAGACAGGTTGTGCGTGGGACGTAACATCGCTTTTCGACTAGTTTAGCAGCAATGTCGCGAGACAAGTTGGACGTTTTGTTGATCGTATTAATCTAACGTAGCTTTACGCACAGATATGAGACTCTCTCTGACGTCACCACCAACCCGAAAGTGTAAATTGTTGCCGATATGATTGGTCACTTGTTCGTTAAATTCACTTTCAACTTCGGCCAACATGTAATATACCATAAGGGGCTTGTTACATGAAGGGAGGAAAGCCCCTCAGAGCAGATTCTCTTGAAAGCAGATCCGAAATAGGTTTTTTCCGGATTAAAGTGATTCTCAAGAGGGTTAAAGTTAACCATGAACAACTGCCAAATACATTGCTGTACCTATTTTTGTATTCATGTTCATCCTCTTTCCTGTCATCTTCATTTTTAGTGATATTGCAACCTGATCCAAAAATTTTCTGACAGCTGAGAGCAATCAGTATTCAATCAGAATTCTCTGCGCTGATTGGTTGATTATTAAACGATAATCACCTAAGCGGTTCTTTCAAAATGGCCGAAAGAAGTTATGTCGAGGTGACAGATATATATATATATATTTTTTTTTTAAGAAAATGCATATTTTTCAAATAACCACCTATGATTTTACTAAAACAATTATTCACCTCAGGCTCGGTGAATAAATATTTCGACACTATCGTCTTCATCAGTTGAGTGGTTGATTTCAATCACATTCTTTTGTTTCGCTATTGTTATTTACCATAACAGCAGTCTACAGGTCAAATCATAGCGTATCAATGTCGTCTTGGAATGCCATCTAGGAAGCTTAATTAATAAGAAAAGCCCTATGACTTTTCTTCATTAAGGCTTCCTTGCTAACTTTGATACCTATTTAAAAACAATTCGCTATAACAGCGGTCAACAAATAAAAATACGAAAACCGCTCTTTCAAGGTGAGATTTTTTAGCAAAGGCATTTCGGCGGGCATTTCGGGTATTAGTATAAGTATATTCCAATATAATATTCCTTCATCGTTATATCAATCTCGCTCTTTTTAGCTTTCTATAAGGTCCTTTACCAGGATCCGGTTCTTCTGTTTTGTAGCACTATTTGCAGAAAACGTATCTCGCTCACTAGGATCTTCCTCACTCTATGAAAACAACCTTTATCTATTCGGTGTCTGACATTTGCAGACTGCAGACTGCCTACAAATACTAATAGCACTGATAAACCTTACATGTATTTAAGTCTAAGCACCCCTGTCAAATAGCGCTGATAAACATTATTAAGTCTAAGAACCCGTTTTAAAACGGTTAGCTTTCAATAATTGTGATTTAGGGTTAGTCTGCAGTCTACAGTCTGCAAATGTCAGACACCGTTATCTATTCGAGCACGCCACCACCTTATCGTGAGAATAAAAAGTAACCGGTCGTTTGGCCAACACTGAAGTAAATTCGCATGCAAACGCTAAGTTGATTCGTTATTCGTCAAGAGCTTTCTTTTGCAAAATTAGAAAGAGGCGAAACGGCTATAAATCTATTTACCTGGAGAGAATCGAATAGAAAATGTACTGAAACTGCTGAGGATGCGGGATGAAATATAGAAACCCAGTAAAAAAAAAAAAAGAAAAACATATAAAAACAAGGGAACTCACTGAAGAGCAAAAGGTCCAAAAGCATTTTGTCGTTTTCTTCAATAAGTACACTTGCCTTGTTGACATTTCCTCTTGTTATCTCGGAACCACTTTTCTCGGAAAACCCTTTTCGACTTTACTCGACGTAACTAGTTTTGCTGTCGATTTTCTCCCCCGTTTCAAAGTTTTCTTCAATCATTTACCATTTCAATTGGTCCCCGCCGACTCTCTGAAGAAAAGGCTGCCCTAAAAAATTGCGGGATGAGGGTGTTTGGAGTTCACAGCAAATCACAGAACTGCCTCACCTGAGGCTACAGGGAAGCATTTCTTAGTGGAAGGCCATTAAATTCTCCATGCTCATCGCACGTTTACATTTTTCTGCAAATCCTCTCACAAGTTGTTAGACTTTCAAGGTGGGAATACATTGTAGCTTACAGGAAATGATCTATTACAGGCGGAGAGGAGGAATTTCAGAGTGATCAAAACCACAAATTAAGTTGACAAAAACCTTGCGCAGTAATTCCAAAAATGCGGTCGACGAGGACAATTTAGATTATTCTAGTTTTTCGGGTCCTTTTTAAATCTGTAGAGCTTGATTTATCTGGCCTTTTAATTATGTTCTTCAAATTACTCATTTGCCACCCCTAAATTGGAAAAGGGTATGTTAATCTAAACAGCCAAAGATTCTTACGAAACAGGGCTATTTTTATCATAAAATGATGATGATGACACTAATAAAGATAATAAACAAATTTTTGTCAGAATCAGCAGACAACAAATAATTTAAAATTGGTAATGAGAAAACTCTGGTCTTACCTTCATGGTCCCTAGCTTTACAATCAACTTGAGTTAATTGGTTGGTTGCACTTTGATAATGTTACTTTTGCAGTTTCGACTGTGAAATTAGAGGTTAACCTCCAGAAATCATAGAAAATGTCACTGATTCATAACCCACAAGTTACGCGGCCGAGACTTTGTCAATACAATAGCAGATGGAGAGGCAGAGAGTGGATGCTTCCCACCTTAACTGGACAAGTTAGGCAATTGCTTCATTTCACAGACACATGAAAGAGCAGGGGGCTTCAAGTGGGGATTTCAAGACTCATAGACCTCTGCAATGCCCATGCAATGCTCTTCCAATCATGTTATTGAAAGGCCGTGGTCACCTAGTAAGCACATATGGCCTGAACAGCTGGCCCTGGTCCCTGTGGTACAGGTACATAAGACTGTCAAACCTGTTGTCGAGTCCTTTGAAAATCCTTGACTGGGTGTTTTTCCTCGGTTTGAGCTGCTCACTTGTGAACATATAAAGAAATAATGATAATAATAACTGATGTATGAGCTATAAATAAATGAACATTGATTCCACATGCATAGCATTTAATCCAGAAAACTTGTTTTGTGGGGTGGTGGTGGAAACATGCTCTCACCAAAAAAACCAAACTCAAGAGGCCAGTTTTGTGTATTCTAACGGTTTTGGACTGGATCTAGCAATAACAATGGAGGGCTAATGCGGGAAAATTAATTTGCATTTGAAAAGCTTTGCCCACATTAGCCTCCATTTCAATTGCTAGATCGCCGTGCCAGCTGTGGCGGAATTTAAAATGGTCTATTCCGTGTGATGCTGAAGTAGCAATAATGCAATCTCCAGTGAGACATTTGAAGGCGAAAAACACCCTTTTAATGAGGCATGGGGGAAATACCTCTAGACTTTCAATCCTTCTCCTCATTCAAACTTACCTGGTGTAAGATCATGTTCTGAACAGACTAGTACTATGCCGTCCCCTTCCGTGGATGGGTACAGTGATTCAGACACTCTTACTGCAAACAGATTTTATTACAAACCGTGTTGAGTTTGACTTTTTGTAATCACAACACAGTTACCAAGCGAAAGCATGAGCAAGAACACAAGGCTTTTAATTATTTAAGGGGTTTCAATTGCCTGCAAAAGACAACCAAAATAAAAAAATGAAAGGGGATCAAACTTTGTCAATTCAATGAAAAGAGAACTGTGTGAAACTAATTAAGACCTCAAGAAATTTTGCACTTGCATTTTTTAGTCAGTTTTTTTAATAACCACAGGCAACATGTAAGCCTGTCTTTGCTTGAAGATTGTGCGAGTGGGAAATATCATCTTCCCTATGAAAGACATTGTGAAAATGGCATAAGACTGTGAAAATTTTTGTCTGGCACGGATAAAGCTGTCTATGAACAGGCCCGAGTGAACAGTAACTAAAATCTACGGCGTTAAAGCCAATTTGCTTAATTTTGTTTTTTTGTTTTGCCTGCTGCTTTTTTTCATCATCAATCTCGTAAAAACTTACATAAGTTCAGTGCTAGCTGTTTGTTTTTTTTTTCTAGCTGGCCAACAGGTCAGTGTTTTTTTCTCTCTGGTAAAGAGTCAATCATTCGTTTTTTCGATTTTCTTCTCAGTCGACATAGGAAGCAGTTTGATAAAAATGTCGCTGTTTGAGCTCTCTTGTTTCTGGATCAGGCTCGAGTAATCCAGCCACAAACTGCAGCACCATTTGCCATGCACCATCGTTAATGTGTGTTTCTGACACAAAGTTTTTTTCGAGTTCTCTTTTACTCAAGGACTCCACAACATTTTTTGCAGCGAAGAATTCTTGCAGTGTCAAATGTGTAAAGCAATATTGGGCTTTCGGCGGCTCATTAAAACGGGATTTGGCGTCTGGCAATCTGTGAAGAAGTCCACAATCTTCCAAACCACTGACTTCGCTTGACTCAAAGAGCAATCTTCCTTGTTTTACTCCCTCAAAAGCAATTTCTCCCAGTCTCTTGAAAATTTCTTTGTGATCATTTGGGAGCTTGTTAAACGGCAAGTACATGTAATCTTTTGAGATTACCTTGAGCGTTGCTTTGCCGATTGTGTTTAAAAAAGAAAATCTTTACAACCATCGCGTAAATATCAGTCATTCTTGTAGGTCGGCAGGGTGTGTGCTGTATCAGTGAGACTGATAATTTCCCAAAGACAAGAACAAATGAGAAAACAGTTCACTGGGATGTAGCACAATGAAAACAGGTTCATGTTCGACTTAATGTGTCCCCAATTTTTGTCTTTTTGCGTCGCGAACTCCTTGTGTAAACTTTTCGACATAGTCTTCAACCTTTTCGGACGTAAATCCGAGGATTTCGACTGTTTCTATCAAAGTTCACATCTTCAACACAGGTCACACTGCCGTTGGTCTTGTTGTTGTGATTATGTTTAGACCACGAAGAAGTTGTCCTCCTGGCTAGTTTTGTTAAACAAAGCGGGAAACAGGCATCTTCTCCTCCAAGCCATTCTTGTAACATGTGTGGTCTTTTCCAGCGATATCCTCTTTCGCAGAAAATTCATCGACTCCGTCAAAAAAAATAAAAAAAGAACTCGGCTGGGTTTTGTAATAACAAAATTCCACACAGAATCATACAACTGCTCAACTGTTTCTGCTTTAGCCAACAGTTTCACGGAGAGACTAAGCAATAGATTGCTTGTAAAGCGCCTGAATTTCAGGAGGAACACACAACAATGTTTTTTTTGTCATCTGATCTCCATTAAAGGCTTCACCAGATGCCCACATTCGAAGGATTTTAGTGCTTAGCAATGTCTTTCCTATGCCAGGACGTCCAACAACAACAAGACATTCTTGTGTTGTTTGTCAATGAGATCGTCTCTGGCGTGGCGTACAGACACAGTTCCTTAGAAATCGGGCGGGTATTTTTTAAGTTTTGAGCTCTCGCTTCTGTTTTGCGCAAAGACATGAAAAGCTCTGCCTTCATGCATTGCCACATTGACATAATTTGATCATTTTTTTTTAGATCATTGGGTTTTGGGCCTTCGCCTGGTTTCCGTCGAAAAGGTTGCTTTCAAGTCATCAGAGTTGCTCTGTGAATTTTTAAGCAATCATCCTTCATTTTTTTTAATGGCTTCTGTCAGTTCAAGTTGCTCTCGTGTTTCCTCGAGTGTTTTCCGTTTTCAGTGATGAAGGAGCATTTTGGACAGTGACGGCTTCCTGCACTGCAGGTTGGACCACTTGTTTACCTCAGTTAACGGTATTTCTCCTGGAGGTGTTTCCTGTTGTTGATCCGAGTTCGATCTCAATGATCAGCATAAAACTGTCGATTGTCCATAAAAAGTTCTTCCTTTCTTAGCTCGTGATAAGATCCAGACAATCTCCACGAAAGCAAAAAATGCGAAAATGCCGTTAACGACTGTCACAGCATTGATCCAGAAGGTCTTTCGCTGCTCTCTGCTCTCTGAAACATTTGTAAAGTGTTGATTGTGTCTGGTTCGTAGATAGATCCCCCGAATCATTACCTTTTTTTCAACACGAGGTAAAATCTGTGGGAAAGTGCCGGGGGATAAAAAGTCGGTTTCCAGGAAGACAATGAAAATGATTCCCAGAGCAAATTTTGCGGCAAGTTGAGATAAATACGAGACGAAAAGCCGACGCCTTCGTCTTGGATTCCTCCGCTCTCCTTCGGCATCTTCGTGACCGCCCTCGAGTCTATTAACTGTTGACTTGACGTACTGCGAGTATACGAGGGAAACAATGGAAATCGCGGAGAAATTAAACAATGATGAAGGCGTAGGGAGGAATGCCGAGTTTGTTGATTTTCTTTTGGTACTGGTCGAAGCACTTTCTTCGGATGAAATCCTTGTCGCTGCCGGTTTTCACAACGCAGCCAAAGTCGAACCTGGGTTCACTGATTTCCAACTCTGAAAATATCCCAGTCGCTGCCCAAACCAACAAAAATCCAAAGTAAGACTGCTACAAAACTAAGGCTGTTAAAAGTTTTGGGAGTTAACGCCTCTCTTAAATCCATTTCGATCGTGTTTGATCGTTTCGAGTTTGCTTCTGATCTGGGTGTGGTGTAGAAGTGGCGTCGTTATAAGGCCAAGATTGACTGATAATAGTTGTCTGTTGCTGAAATCATTACTGTGAACGGCGGAGGTTTTACAGACATATAACATACTGACAAAGTCCACTATTGTTCTGTGGATTTTGATTTCCTTGCTTTTTATTTAATGCGATTCGATATGACCTTTGATGACACGTTGCGTGACGGCTCCAGTTTCGGTAAACTAGCAAATTCATGTTATTAAACGTCATTTTTTCACTTTTACTGGTAATGTTTCAGCATGAAGGCTGATTTCTAAAAAGAATACTTGTGTTACTCTAGTACTCGGGTATTCTGAGCTGGAAGCACAAATATCAGCTAACATCTGTAAACCTTTGCTCTCGCGTTTCCGGCCCGTTTATCCGTGGTTTATGTTAACAAAACTCCCGGAAAAAACTCCGTGCGACTGGCAATAATTATTATTTCCGCTGATGAATAAAAATAAGTCAGCATTTACATTGCTCTTCCTTAGTTCTAGGTCTTGGCTTCTTACTCTCTTATAGGTCTTGGCTTCAGAGTACTCTTCCATCGATTCAATTTCGACCTTCGCTGAGTACAGACTAAACAATTTGTGGCCACTGGAACTATATATTAAAGTCAACAAATGTAATCAAAATATAGCCAATGAAATATGGCTGTTCCCACGCGTACGGTTAACATACCAAAGCCAAGGCGATTCGTTGCAGCTGGAGCATCTCGCAAAAAACCGACTCGAAATCCTAACTCGAAAATCCAACTCGAAATCCTAACTCGGGAGTTAATTTGTCTCATAATAACTGAACTACTGTAATAAGAAGACACACGTATTTAATTTCGTAAACAATTTGCGTGACGCTACGGACACAGACTCGCCGCGCGCGTGCTAAAAAAAAAAAAAAAAACTCCTTCCTTCCAAAAATCATATAAATATTATCGGCGCGCATCTTACAAACTTGAAGATCTTGTTTTTTTTAACGGAGAGCACTTTACCGTTTTTTGAATCAGCGATTGAATCAGCGAATTTTTTTTTTTTTTTTTTTTCGTGTAGAACCGAAGATTTTTTTTTTTTTTTTTTCGTGTATGCCGTGACATTGCACAATGCTCTCTCGCGGCAAGGGCCTTAGAAAAGCAAACTTTTCCCTCGCCATTTCACATCGCTGTAATCAAAATTCAAGGTGTAAAAAATAAGAAAATATTTTAGCTTGTATTTTAAAAAAATAATTTGTGTTAGCAATATTCATCATATTATAGGCTTGTTAGGTCCTGGGTGTTTTTCGAAAATCGCTAAAGTACATCTACCATGAAAACTCAAAACACGTCGTCTTTCTCTGGTTAAACAGAAAAATCCAGCGTATCGAGGCGTATTAATTAATCCTTTATACCACAAAGGTAATAAGCCGTTGGAGCAAGAAAATTCGGTCTTATTCTCAGATCAAGTGGCGGTTGAAAAAGAAAAAGGCAAAAAAAATCAGGTATGATCCTAAAAATAGATTGGCGACGCGCTCATTCACAGGGCGGTGAGCGGTGAAAGGAAAATGAAATGGGAAAAAAAATGAAATGGAACGTCATCGCGGAATGTCATTACTTTTACTTGTAATTTATAAATGCAACCGACGAAGGGTTTTTTTAAATAAAGCTTGAACCTTCCAACACGTCGACGACAAACAGCGCACGAGGCAGAATGATAAAGCTTGAACCTTCCAACACGTCCATTCCAAGTCCGAGTGAGGCCTAACACTACTGTGACGTTTTTTTTATACCCAATTATCCATCAGAGATCAACCCTAGTATTGGAATTGGGCCCACACAGGACAGAGAAAAACTCTCTGACCAGGGTGGGATTTGAACCCACGACCTTCGGATTAGATCACCGCCGCTCTACTACCGACTGAGCTACAAGGCCAGAACGGGAGCAGGCCGTGGGTATGTGAGATGTTATTCACAAGGACAAATTCGGCTCGGCCCAAGCCTAGTTTAGATAATCATTAGCTGTTGTCCTTCAGTAGCATTTTGTGGTTTGATTCCTTCAGTAGCATTTTGTGTTTTTTAATGATTCCAAGATCCGAGTGAGGCCTAACACTACTGTGACGTTTTTATACCCAATTATTCCATCAGAGATCCCCCAGTATTGGAATTGGGCCCACACAAGGATCTCTGATGGAGCAAAAACTCTGGCCTCACAACAAAGGACCACAAAATGCTACTGAAGGACAACAGCTAATGATTATCTAAACTAGGCTTGGGCCGAGCCGAATTTGTCCTTGTGAATAACATCTCACATACCCACGGCCTGCTCCCGTTCTGGCCTTGTAGCTCAGTCGGTAGAGCGGCGGTGATCTAATCCGAAGGTCGTGGGTTCAAATCCCCCCCTGTCAGAGTTTTTCTCTGTCCTTGTGTGGGCCCAATTCCAATACTAGGGTTGATCTCTGATGGAATAATTGGGTATAAAAAAACGTCTTTTTTCCAAAAACCGAATTGAGTACCGAATGCCGTTGACGGCTTGTGGACTACGTCAAGACATTGATCGTGAAATTTATTTCTACGGCTCTCTTTACAGTCAATACCCTCAGGCCGAATATCAAATCATGTTGTTCCGACTCTGAAAACGTCTCTGTGTGAAGAATTCAGCAAAGTAAAAAAAAGCTTAAAAACAAATTAACTTGCAATAACTGAGTGAAGTGATCTGATTTTCGGCCTATAAATGTGAATTTTTGAAGTCCTTTCATAGACAGTGTTGTCCAAGTTCTGATAGACAAGTGGGCAAGTTAACTGGTGTTGCTAATTATGGGCCACAGTTAACACCAAGAATGCAAGATTTTGTAATACTTAGTTAAGACAAATTAAAGTTGGTTAATAAAAGATGGCTTTACAAATTCGTTTTGAGAATATTTAGACTTTTAAATAGAGCTCCAAATCACTGCCAGGATTTCATCTTCTTGTTTTCATGAAGTTGCTAATTTTTTTTTTCTTCGATTGAAGGTGACATTCAGTAATATTTCAGCCAAATTACGTGTATTA
>NC_090883.1:30749876-30764876 GCF_036669925.1 Montipora capricornis | reverse complement strand
TTGCACTTTTAAACTTTTACCGTTATGTCAGTTGTGTTCTCTGTAATATTGTTGGTTCGTTTGAATTTTACCTACTTGTAACGAACATTTAATCGACAAAGAATCATTGTATTGATAGCTACATATGTATATATATATATACGAATTATGTTGTAAATTTGTAATGTTACACTCACTATGGCTAAGATGATGTTTGAAACATCGAAACATGTTCCTTAAAGGGCTAGGTCATGCTATTTTAGGTAGTTTTGTTTAATTTTGTTAATTAGGAGCTCTAAACGTCAAATTGGCAGAGCAAGAGTCTTTCATTTGCAAAATCACGCCCACATAACAACTGAGAATGATTTTCCAGCTGTGTAAATGACATTTTGATATAGACTGGTATAAATTTGAAAAAAGGTGGGCCGATGTTTTTCAAATTTACCCAAATTCAATCCATTTCAATCCTCTCCAGTCTTGTCCATCCATGTTCCTTCTTGGCTTCCCTGTGTTTTGATACAGTTCTTCTATTGTTTTGAACAGTTATTTTGATATTTTAGTTAATTCTATGACCATACGATCAGTGCTGAAATTGCCTAAAATTGCGTGACCTAGCCCCTTTAAACTCAAAAGTGTGGTTGTATTTTTAAAAATATTAGTAACACTTGTGCTATCCAGACCATTTGGAAATAGTATTTTGCGGAAAAAAAAAAACACACATTCAACCTGTAGTCCAGAGGTTAATTTTCTTCTCGTTTAGTTTTGGAGGGTTGTAGTTGCGAAGGCATTCCTCGTTTGACGATTCGTACAAAAAAGTTTTTTTCTACCTTTAATTAAGGCTAGTTTTCAAGAGCGACAGAATCGGAGTAGGAGTCGGAAGCTTTCCGATTCCGCTTACGATCCAGTCAGTGAAAATTAGATTGTCACAATGCAGAGAAGTGGGCCCGGCCAAGGTTTGGCTACGGAGGGAATTTAGGCGCCAAACCAGAAGAAATAAAAACATGGTGGACGTAGAGAAGAATTTTCTTGTTTGCATGGCTCTTTCTTCTCATTATTTGCAAGACTTACTGGTTTAGTAGTATATACGGGACTGATTTGAGAGAGGTTTTTTCTCTGGACCCGCGACACCTCGAAAGTAGCGGATCGGGAACAGAAAAAAATACCCCTCAAATCAGTCCAGCTGACTGATATACTTCTGGGTTTGGCCACCTCCTGCCAAGTATTCTACGGTAATACGAGCAACAAAAACGTCCAACTTGTCTCGCAGCATTGCTGCGAAACTAGTCAAAAAACGATGTTGCGCGGTTTACATCCGACGTACAACCTGTCTCGCAACAAAAAAAGGTGTTGCAAGTTGCTGCAGCCTGTTGCAGAAAGTAGAGGTCAGTTCTACTTCTGCAACAAAATCTCCAAAATGCTGCCCGTTCTACCACTCCAACACAACTTTTTTGGCGCTCTTGATTCGTCAAGAAAGGTGATAACGTCATACGTGGCTGCAGTACGTTTCCTCTGCCAAGTGGCGACCGCCATCTTTGTTTTCATAGGTTAATTAAGCTTGCGTGACCTTGTTGGCCAATCAGAGGCCTGAATTCACGCAACTTGTAACACATCTCTGTTGCGAGACAGGTTTTGCGTGGGACGTAACATCGCTTTTCAACTAGTTTAGCAGCAATGTCGCGAGACAAGTTGGACGTTTTTGTTGCTCGTATTAATATAACGTAGCTTTACGCACAGATATGAGACTCTCTCTGACGTCACCACCAACCCGAAAGTGTAAATTGTTGCCGATATGATTGGTCACTTGTTCGTTAAATTCACTTTCAACTTCGGCCAAAATGTAATATACCATAAGGGGCTTGTTACATGAAGGGAGGAAAGCCCACTCAGAGCAGATTCTCTTGAAAGTAGATCCGAAATAGGTTTTTTCCGGATTAAAGTGATTCTCAAGAGGGTTAAAGTTAACCATGAACAACTGCCAAATACATTGCTGTACCTATTTTTGTATTCATGTTCATCCTCTTTCCTGTCATCTTCATTTTTAGTGATATTGCAACCTGATCCAAAAATTTTCTGACAGCTGAGAGCAATCAGTATTCAATCAGAATTCTCTGCGCTGATTGGTTGATTATTAAACGATAATCACCTAAGCGGTTCTTTCAAAATGGCCGAAAGAAGTTATGTCGAGGTGACAGATATATATATATATATATTTTTTTTTTTTTAAGAAAATGCATATTTTTCAAATAACCACCTATGATTTTACTAAAACAATTATTCACCTCAGGCTCGGTGAATAAATATTTCGACACTATCGTCTTCATCAGTTGAGTGGTTGATTTCAATCACATTCTTTTGTTTCGCCATTGTTATTTACCATAACAGCAGTCTACAGGTCAAATCATAGCGTATCAATGTCGTCTTGGAATGCCATCTAGGAAGCTTAATTAATAAGAAAAGCCCTATGACTTTTCTTCATTAAGGCTTCCTTGCTAACTTTGATACCTATTTAAAAACAATTCGCTATAACAGCGGTCAACAAATAAAAATACGAAAACCGCTCTTTTCAAGGTGAGATTTTTTAGCAAAGGCATTTCGGCGGGCATTTCGGGTATTAGTATAAGTATATTCCAATATAATATTCCTTCATCGTTATATCAATCTCGCTCTTTTTAGCTTTCTATAAGGTCCTTTACCAGGATCCGGTTCTTCTGTTTTGTAGCACTATTTGCAGAAAACGTATCTCGCTCACTAGGATCTTCCTCACTCTATGAAAACAACCTTTATCTATTCGGTGTCTGACATTTGCAGACTGCAGACTGCCTACAAATACTAATAGCACTGATAAACCTTACATGTATTTAAGTCTAAGCACCCATTTCAAATAGCGCTGATAAACATTATTTAAGTCTAAGAACCCGTTTTAAAACGGTTAGCTTTCAATAATTGTGATTTAGGGTTAGTCTGCAGTCTACAGTCTGCAAATGTCAGACACCGTTATCTATTCGAGCACGCCACCACCTTATCGTGAGAATAAAAAGTAACCGGTCGTTTGGCCAACACTGAAGTAAATTCGCATGCAAACGCTAAGTTGATTCGTTATTCGTCAAGAGCTTTCTTTTGCAAAATTAGAAAGAGGCGAAACGGCTATAAATCTATTTACCTGGAGAGAATCGAATAGAAAATGTACTGAAACTGCTGAGGATGCGGGATGAAATATAGAAACCCAGTAAAAAAAAAAAAAAAGAAAAACATATAAAAACAAGGGAACTCACTGAAGAGCAAAAGGTCCAAAAGCATTTTGTCGTTTTCTTCAATAAGTACACTTGCCTTGTTGACATTTCCTCTTGTTATCTCGGAACCACTTTTCTCGGAAAACCCTTTTCGACGTTACTCGACGTAACTAGTTTTGCTGTCGATTTTCTCCCCCGTTTCAAAGTTTTCTTCAATCATTTACCATTTTCAATTGGTCCCCGCCGACTCTCTGAAGAAAAGGCTGCCCTAAAAAATTGCGGGATGAGGGTGTTTGGAGTTCACAGCAAATCACAGAACTGCCTCACCTGAGGCTACAGGGAAGCATTTCTTAGTGGAAGGCCATTAAATTCTCCATGCTCATCGCACGTTTACATTATTTCTGCAAATCCTCTCACAAGTTGTTAGACTTTCAAGGTGGGAATACATTGTAGCTTACAGGAAATGATCTATTACAGGCGGAGAGGAGGAATTTCAGAGTGATCAAAACCACAAATTAAGTTGACAAAAACCTTGCGCAGTAATTCCAAAAATGCGGTCCACGAGACAATTTTAGATTATTCTAGTTTTTCGGGGTCCTTTTTAAATCTGTAGAGCTTGATTTATCTGGCCTTTTAATTATGTTCTTCAAATTACTCATTTGCCACCCCTAAATTTGAAAAGGGTATGTTAATCTAAACAGCCAAAGATTCTTACGAAACAGGCTATTTTTATCATAATAATGATGATGATGACACTAATAAAGATAATAAACAAAATGTTTGTCAGAATCAGCAGACAACAAATAATTTAAAATTGGTAAGAGAAAACTCTGGTCTTACCTTCATGTCCCTAGCTTTACAAATCAACTTGAGTTAATTGGTTGGTTGCACTTTGATAATGTTACTTCTGCAGTTTCGACTGTGAAATTAGAGGTTAACCTCCAGAAATCATAGAAAATGTCACTTGATTCATACCCCACAAGTTACGGGCCGAACTTTGTCAATACATAGCAGATGGAAGGCAGAAGTGATCCTTCCACTTAACTGGACAAGTTAGGCAATTGTCATTTCACAGACACATGAAAAATTCAGGGGGCTTCAAGTGGATTCAAACTCATGACCTCTGCAATGCCCATGCAATGCTCTTCCAATCATGTTATGAAACTGATCCCTGTAAGCACATATGGCCTGACAGTGGCTTCCCTGGTAGGTACATAGATGTCACTGTCAAGCTTTGAAACTCCTTGACTGTCCTTAGCTGCTCATTGTGAACATCTCAAGAAATAATGATAATAATAATGATGATGAGATGAACATAAAAAATTGATTCCACAGCATAGTATTAATCCTAAAACTTGTTGTTGTTGGAAACATGCTCTCACCACAACTCAAGAGGCCAGTTTTGTATTCTAACGGTTGGACTGGATCTAGCATAAAATGGAGGCTAATGTGGGAAAATTAATTTGCATTTGAAAAGCTTTGCCTACATTAGCCTCCATTTCATGCTAGATCCAGTCCAGCCGTGCAAATTTTAAAATGGTCTATTCCTGTGATGCTAAGGCAATAATGCAATCTCCAGTGAGACATTGAGCGAAAAAACCCTTTTAATGAGGCATAGGGGAAGTAAACTCTAGACTTTCAATCCTTCTAATCATTCAAAACTTACTGGGGTAAGATCATGTTCTGAACAGACTAGTACTATGAAGTACCATTCCGTGGACTGGGTACAGTGATTCAGACAATCTTACTGCAAACAGATTTTATTACAAACAGTGTGAGTTGACTTTTTGTAATCACAACAGTTACCAAGCGAAAGCATGAGCAAGAACACAAGGCTTTTAATTATTTAAGGGGTTTCAATTGCCTGCAAAAGACAACCAAAATTAACAAAATGAAAGGTGATCAAACTTTGTCAATTCAATGAAAACTGAGAAGCTGTGTGAAACTAATTAAGACCTCAAGAAATTTTGCACTTGCATTTTTTAGTCAGTTTTTTTAATAACCACAGGCAACATGTAAGGCCTGTCTTTGCTTGAAGATTGTGGCGAGTGGGAAATATCATCTTCCCTATGAAAGACATTGGATGTGAAAATGGCATAAGACTGTGAAAATTTTTGTCTGGCACGGATAAAGCTGTGTATGAATAAGCTCTCTTGGATGTGCTGAAACTGTGTGAAAACAAGTATTGCATTATCACACAAATCTTCCCCTCTGATGAATTAAACAGAACCCATATACCACCATTCACTAATATTATTATGACTAGAAATTATGTAATATTGCAAAATTGTACTTCTGGGTCGTAAAATTCTCTGCATTTACCAAATTTTGATCAATGGAAGATTCTAAAACTTAACATTAGGGGTGAATAATACCACTTCCAAATTAGTAACAGTGTGACAAAACAAAATGACTTTAGGATACCCACTCATTTTGTTCCATTTGAAGTGGAAGTCTAATGTACTTCACTAATCATTTCTCTCAATTATTTTAACCTAGCTTAACCATTCGTGATTAGCACTGAATTTCTCCTCGCAGAGTCAAGACATTATTTTATAAATTGGTTTTGAGAATACGACCACATCGATTCAACAGCCTTATTCATGTGACTTTTAGTGTGGACAAGTGAGATGAAAAAAACCCATTCCAAAAATTACATCAACTGCTCCTTACAAACAGAAAACGTAGCTATCTCATTTACAGCAACAAATTTCAAAGAGGCAAGGACTGAAAATTTAAAGTTCAAGGATTTTAAGATGAAACGTCAATAAACAAACACTAATGAAAAAGGTACAGCAAAAACTTGAAACTTAAAGCTAAAAAATACATCAAAACACTTCAGCTCTTTACAATTTTCTTATATAATACGACGAAATACATTGTAAGTTGCTGATATAACGAAGAAACTGCCTTAATTGTTCTATTTGATGTAGTGTCAGCTTGGTTTGAATTAAAACAAAAATTCGCCCGAAAACATTAAAACTAGACAGCGGGAAACCGAAGCTTCCTTCGGGAAATCGAAGCTTCACAAATACCTCTTAAAAGAAAATTTCCAAAACAACAAAATGGGAGTAAAGTTGACAAGCGTTAGAAAACGTCAATCCACTTGCAATATTTTCAATTTTACTACAAACACGAACCTTTAAGAGGCGTCGTTGATTCGCGTGAAAGCTTTATGCAGGAACTATTACGCAGGATTCGTCAGTCCTATAATCTTAATCCTTTGCTACGTACGTTAATTAACTTGCGACTATAAAATTTTGACTGAAGGAGAAGAAGAACCGTGTGGAGTTGTACTGCACCTAGACACATCAGACTCACCAAGTCCCAGACAAATATTCTGCTTTGCTTTCGAATCGGAGTAAGTTCCATTCGCACAACTAGCAGTTATGGGAACAGATGGAAGCGTTATCGGTTGTTTCGACTCTGAAAATCCCTTTCGCCCTTTCCTTTTCAACAGGCTTCTCTCCTTGTTGGCAGCTTCTGTCATCTGGCAGCTACACAGCGTTTTCTTCGGATTCGGTACAGGTCTTGGTTTGAGGAATTGTGGAGCCGGATCGCTAAAAACTGGTCCTCCCAGACTCCACTTCCAAAGAGGATGAGACGTTGGAGGTCGAACCCCTTCAGGGCACGACATAGTGAAAACTGGACACAAACCACCGTCTTCAATACTCAACTGCGATGTTACAGGAAACAAGTTTAATAATTTGAAACTACTGTTGGTCTTTAAAACAGGTTTTTTGGGTCCAACGACTTTTGGTTTCTTCGGCGTTGGACCAGCTGACGAACTGTCCAACACTGGTTGTGGGGTTTTCTTCTTTGTTTTCCGACCAAAAAAATTGTCTAATGCATCCCCGACCAGTTTATCCAGAACCTTTTCGTCCCCCAACAAAGCGCATTTGCTTAGCTCATTTGCAGTCAAACACTTCGTCAAATTTTGCTTTTCCTCTGAAAGTCTCTCTATGTTCCTTGTTTTAGCTGTTTTGCAAATACCACCAATTTCTTCTTCTTCATGCACTTTGCCGTTCAACGAAGTCACTTCACGACTGATAGAGTTCTTTTGCTTTCGCTTTTTCTTTGTGTTTCTTAATCCTGGCATGTCTGTGTTTTCTCCGATGATTAAGTCGTTGGTAGTCCATGTTTCTTCTCTTAAATTTAGAGATTTCCGTCGTTTTCTCCTCTTTCTCACTTGTTCGTGCGATGAATTTGTTTTAACGTGACCGCAAGTTTCGTCAAAGTGCGAAGACAATTCACCCCTTCGCGCTTTCTTCTTCTTAAACTTTAGGTTCCTCTTATGCAAACAGTTTACATCTTTATCGGGGCTTTTTTGTTCAACTTGCCACGAATCTTCGTAACGCTTCAATACGAGTGCCGGTGGCGACAACGTAAGACTTTTTCCGTAATTTTGTCCGCAGCTGTTTTTTGATGGCGTTTTAAGCTTTGGTGGTCTAAGCGGAGAGCATTCGTGTTCTCTAATAGCTTCTTCGTCTTTCCTCAGAAGCCCGCTCAACTCGACAGCTGAAAAATCAGTCTTCGTTGGTGTACTTGCATTTGATAAGGCAGTTGAGGCAAACCCGCTATCAACAGACGAGCAGTCGGAAATTAGGCCGTCTCCATCGCTCTTTTGCGATTTGCGCGCAGCATGAAATTCACAAGCGTTCGGTTGCTTTAGTCCATTTGGTGCGCACCACTTGGGAATTTTTAATGGCGCTTCGAATTCCTGCTTGATTTCGTTATCACTTGAAAGCCTTTTCTTTGCCCGAGACGATTTTCCTTCTTTGTTCAATGCTGAGTCGAATTTTTTGTCACGCTTCTTCAAT
Organism: Montipora capricornis; assembly: GCF_036669925.1. Taxonomy (NCBI): domain Eukaryota; kingdom Metazoa; phylum Cnidaria; class Anthozoa; order Scleractinia; family Acroporidae; genus Montipora; species Montipora capricornis. The sequence continues at coordinate 30,756,847 of NC_090883.1, read as the reverse complement.
CGTTTGTTGTTATTAAGCAATGGATGTGTTTGCGAACAGTTCGATACATGGGAAGCCGAGCGGTGTGATTCTGACGCAACGGGAAGAATGTCTTCGACGCATTTGTCAAAGCTCACGGCACACGAGGTTTCTTCAATGGATGCGCGGCCGTCAGTGTCTGCTATTGTTTCGTTGCACAGAGAAACAGACAAGGGAGCCGATTTCACTTTCACGGAGTTCGAGATCTTCGGCAACTTGTGTTTTGCTTTAAGATGAGTTGATTTTTTGTGTTTTTGAGGAGGCGTTAATTTCTGTGGGATTTCTTTGTTGTTACGATAGGCGGATTGCATATTCAGCTTTGCTTTGCACTTAGCCGCTTCGCTTTCTTCCCTGTTGGTCTTCGACGCATTCGTTATATCCTCTGAACTTATTAATTTGTTACTCTCATTACTCTGTTCCGCTAAGTTATCGATGTAAATAGAAAAATATCTTTCAACCTCTGTCTTTGAAAGCAAGGTACAGTTCGCTGATGAACCGTGAATTCCATTGACTGTCTTTAGCAGTTTGATTTCTTCTGGCTGGCAGAAATGCCTGCGAACTTTCATCTTTTCCATTCTAGTAAATAACGTAGTTCTAGGTGTCGACGGTAGAACCAAAGCCAATAGTTCGGCTAAGGGTAACATGAATTCTCCGTCGATATTCAGATATGCGACTTCAACTCCCCTAAATTCTAGTCTTCCGCATTTTGGGGTTCGTCTGGAGCCGAATCTATGCTCATCTTGACTTCCAAAGAACTCACTTCCAATGAAGGTTCAACTTGCACAGAAACTCCAGCCGACACTACGGTGATTGCAGCATCCTGAAGCTGGTTCACAGATTACAAGAAATCTGCCGCCCTGAGGTCAAATCAAACTTCCAGATAAATTCGACTTGTAGCTTATATTCCAGCTTTACGACAGATCCCTAAAGTTGTCCAAAAAACCCGTAAATGCTCGCAAAAGGAGTGTCTAAAGTGACTCTCTTACTGAAATCTCACGTTATCCACTGTAGACCCATCTGAAAAGCACGCCTCTTTGCCGCTTAGCTCAATTGCATAGAGAACGAGCTCTGATTGGCCCACATGAGATTACCAATGCGTGATTGGTTGGAAATGCACTAGCTTGTTATTGAAATGCATCATGTATTTGCTCGACGAGGTTATGAAAATCGGGTCACATCCAATTGCCGATGAAAAATCCAAATTAGGCCCGAATGAATTGAAAAATTGGATAGTTTGCCTACAAATGGGAAAACGTTTCACAGCCACAGGGTTGCCTTAACGCTGAGGAACTTTGCTTAAGTCCTCGGTTCTTCCAAAGATCGTCCTTGTGGCGCTGGTAAGCTCATCACTCAAATGGATTTAAACGCGGCGTCTTCAACAAAAACACCGATAAGTTTTATAGCAACTATTCTTAAAGTATTTTTCTGAGAAATGGGTGCAAAAACAACTTGTTGATTTGCAGAATAAGCCACATCTTTTCGGGTTTTGATCGCACAGAGTATTGATCGGAACCGCGGAGACATCAATGAGGGGCTTGCTTCTGAACAGTTTGTTACTAAGTTAGTTTGTAAAGGAGGACACGCACGTCACAGAATCTTGCATGCAAAGAGAAAGCTGTTATCCAGCTTGTTTAGCGTAGATATGCCGCATAATCTTGTAAATCCTGCTGTTCTCTTAAGCGAATCCAGATCGTAAATAAACTTCATTGGGTACTCATGGATTTTGACTGTCCTCACCAAGCCTTTGACTTGAAAATTAAGTTTCTATTATTTTAAATTCCAGAGCTTAAAACAGGTTAAAGGCCGGGGATCTGAGAATGCATACTTCGCGTTGTATCCTACAGCGAGCAGTTTCTCGTTTACGTTCAATAGCCTTTCACGAAATGTTTCTTATTTACTGTAGTCTACCTGAACTTAAACGGGGGTAATAGCTTTTTCTCTTTCTTTGAACATATTTTGGTTTCCGCGATTGGGCATGGAACAGGAAGTTTTAATCCTTAAGTGATGTTGATCGCCTTGTGTAAAATATACAAGAACACGATGCCCCAGCCGGTTCGAGGAAGTTTGCCAATGGTAAGTTTGAGAAATTGACTTTCACCGGTTGTCTTTACAAGCTTCAGTTACGGGTTGCTGCCACATTCAAAGATCTCTGCCTCTTCCTGATGTTTAAAATGGTCAATGGGCAAAATATCGCAACGAAATTTGGACGACCACAATTTTCGACTTGGCACACAATGAACTTACTGACAGCCCTCTACTGCTGCTGTGGCAAGAGTTTTAATTAACTGTTTGACCCCTGAGTTCGAAAAAAAGGACTTCTGTTAACACAAGATGTATTTAATGAGCAAAATTATGCTTAAACTAACGCAAAAGCTTCAAATACTGAAGTCAGGCAGCGCCTTTCAAGGATGTAAACAAATCGCAACAGTACACTGTAATTTGGCGAGAGGGTTTTACAAAGATTAAAGATTTTGAATTGAGGATCTTCGAGGCCAATTTTATAGCACAAATTCTCTATAAACGTGACCGTTAACATGTCTGTGCAAAACATTGTGCGACGTGGTCATATGTGGTTCTTTGTTTTAAAGGATTTTCACGAGTGATGCTTGGATAGCTCTATGTATACTTTACAATCGTCGAGAGTCGACTTCGTGGCATCTGCTCAAATCAGTGAAACCTGCACACCAAACTTTTCTGGTTGTGTTGCTTGAAAACCAATATATTTTCATGTGATTTGCGATTTGTCCTCCTTTCGAACTGAAGAGCGAGTGAAATTTAATGAAGAACAGATATAGATCGCACTCTGTTTCAATGATCCGAAAAACACAAGGCGAAGCGAAGTTAAAACTAAACATTAACGGACGTTTCGTGTGTATTGGCTTCCTACAAGAAGACATTTGGATTTCAAGCTCACTCGCATATTAAAGTTGAAGATAAATGAGACGACAATAAGTTTACTGACAACAACGATCAACGGTCACCGGTGATGGTTTGTTTAATCTGTATGAATAATATTACTTTGAGAAATTAGTTACAAAGTCCCTTTTACAGGGATAAAACAGACTAGCTCATTTCTGTTTTACAAAGGTGTTATATCATCCAGTACTTGGCAGCTGTTTCTGAAACACAGCTCCACATTGATCAGACTAAACAATGAGATGCTATTCCTTGCATAATAAAAACGTAGAGTCTTCTTTCCATATTACAGAATTCCCGCTAGCATTTGGAAGCACAAGACATAATTACTTGTTTAGTATTAACTCAATGTTGTGAACATCTCTTTACGTTACAAGGGTTTTTTCAAACGGGTTGCTTCATTGAAGTATTAAGGCAAAAAAAAAAAAACAGCAAAAACGTTTAAAGGAAAGACAGAAAAGATTGTTTCAAACGCCTTTTAAAATGCTTTCAAGGGACGCAAGATCAGTCAAAACAAAATAAGCGTATAATTTTTTAATCAAAACTTCCAGAATTGAGACGATGCACAAAGGTATTACCACGCATTCGAGACACATGGCATCTTGCAATAAATGCAATTTCTTTCCGCTGAAACCGTTTGATGCTCACTTCGAAGCAAGGAATTGACTCAAAGGCGCGCCTGCATACGCAAACAAAAAATAATAAGCGCACGATAACATAAAACTCGAAACAAACGTTGAATGTTTTTGACACTTTGAACCGGGTATTTATATCTTCTCAGGGGGTCTTCCGAACCCATCTATCGTGTCAACTGTATCCAAAAACGTCGCTCGCTTCTCACCGGTTAGTCGACTTGGATAGTCAGCACCGAAGCAAATCAACGCGAAGAGCTATCAAACTGGTCTCTAACGGAGATGTTAACTACTCAATACTTTATGCATTGCTTGAGGAACTATTTCAGATTACGAATAATTGATAAGGAATCCAATAAATTCATTTCAACATCGGCGAGGCAAAGAAGTGCGTTGGTCTCTTGCTTGGATGTTTGCTTTTACTTCCAAACCTGGGGAAAAAACAATAGGACGGAAAGATGGTTACTACACAACATACTAACTGCGTTTCACGAGCTCCATTAATTAAGAATCTACTTGTTGTTTGATCTCTTCACTTTCCCCAAATCCCATCAGTATTTCATTCGCAACTGAAAACTTGAGATGAGAAGCTTTCTCACTCAACACACGTCCCAATATTCGGCGTTTAAAAAATACATTAACTTTCACCTCAGTCAACTTTGCAGCAATCTGCTGAATGTCGCAATCTCTAAACAATCTGTTGCAGGCGTTCAGATAGCGGTGACGAGCCGGAGCAGCAATAAATCGCCGGGAAGTAGACGGATGTTGATAACAACGAGTTGTGAAAACGATGGGGGAGCAGTCCCAGTGAAGTTCTTCCGTCACTATTTGAACGCCTAGGCTAGGTTTCTAAAATTCAACTTTTTCGTTACTTAAATGACAATTCCGAGATAAGAATCTCCTGACATGAAAAAGATTACGGCTAATATTACCGTGGCGTCAGGGGAGTCCTGGATAGGAAACTTCCTTTCTTCTTGACAGTCTTTGATCCAGACGTCAACGGTCCCAGCATGCTTTCGGGCACTAGGAACCAAAGAGAACATTTACCAATAATTATTAACCCCTTTACTCCCAAATCGGAACGTTAATTTAATTCCTTACTGACTACCATACATTACTTTTTATGTCAGTTTTGGGAATTCAATGATATATCGATAGACAAAAACCACCAGGTGATAATCTCCTCACTAGCCTGCTTGTCTCTTGAGGAGAATTTATATCAATCATTCTCGAGGGTGAAAAGAGCGTCACGCCGGTAAAACACATGCAGCCGGAAAAAGTACCCCCAAAAAGAACAACATGTATTTTCGATACATAATAGCTTAAATTAAATCGTTTAAAACAAGTAGCAGCCTTTCTCGCTTGAACATCACCTTGATAACGTCAGAGATCACCGTTGCCTTTTAGTATAGACTGGACAGAAGTCAATAAAAAGGTAACCTGCATAACAGTAACTATTTTTTGCGATTTTTAGCGAGCGATAGAATTGTGAGGCGAGCGCGAACCGCGAGTCACACGCGAGGGAACAGCATTAAAAAAACACGAGCTACGGTGCCACCTATTGTTACTGCGCATACGATCTGCGCATCACGCAATGATTTTGTCACGCGCTGATTTTTTGCCTTTTTGAGTCAAATTATTTTCCCGATTTTATTCATCGAAATACCTTGGAAGATTTATTCGGTTGCAGTGCGAAACATATGTATCTTGTAGAAAAAGATTAGAAAAAAAAAAGAAATCGTAATGGAACAGTTCTCTACGACAAATTGAAAAGCTGAAAACAATGATCGATAAAAGCGAGAAAGTGGACGGATTGGAGCCATCTTTATTAAGTCCACCATTCAACAATGAAACAGGGCTATTTATCATCGAAATTAAAAAAAACCAAACGAAGTAAATTTTTCGGATACAACCACAGAGGGTCTGGGATAAATACTTTCAGTGCAATAATAATTATTGTTCAAAAAAAAAAATACCACGAAGCATGAGGCAAGCATTTATTGTTTTTGTTTTGTTCAATAGGCTGCCACAACGAGCGACAAAAACTGGAAAAAAAAATCGAGGGGTGCTCAATAACGGACGTTAGTACTGAACAAAAATTAGTTAACGAATTTTAATGTGCTTCAAAAGGCTTTCAAAGGCAAGTAAGCTCACCACAAGAAACGATTGACAATGTAAGTAGCTACTTGTAGGTGATCACTTCGATTCAGCGCCGTACGGGTTGGATTCATTGCAGTGTACAACAAAAATCAGATTTCTCCCTCCAAATATCCTTTCAACGTTACTCTGGTCACGTAAGAGCCACTTCCGAAACAAGATCCAACCAAAGATCCAACATTATCAACTCAAAAAGTACTTGTCGCCGTAGTGAATATCCCAGAGTGCAACACAAAACAGGTGCAAATTTATTTATTCACCGGAGAGGGGAGTGACAAAATTGCAAAAAATCAACCCACAAAACGTTGGAAAAAAACCAATTTAACTTTCTAAATCGCGTGGCGACCCCTATTTTTGTTACCGGAATATAAAATCAAAGTTTGAGGACCATTGAAGTCGGGATTAATGTTTGGTGCCGTGAAAAATTAATAAAGGGCGCTTTTTAATAACTTCAGAGGAGGGCTGTCAGGCTCAAAAATTTGTGATTAAAAACATTTATAGAATCATCCGGTTTCAACTTGCTATTCATTTAACAGATCTTTGACGTTGCTGTTGTTTTACTGCAAGTAAACGTTTGTGCAGATAGAAACCGTGAAAAAACTTACGTTTCTTTGTTTAATCAAATAAATTTCCACTTTTTTAAAAAAAACCTAATTATCTCCGAAAAATGCATGGTTACCCAACTATTTTCCTTTCACATTCCACTAACCCAAACTGAGATCTACTTTTCTGCGTAGTCATAACCCGGGGAAAATTTTTTTATTAGGTCGCACCGTCCTTTAATGGAGGCTAATAAAAGGAAGTTACAAAGTCAGGGAGACTGTGCAATGAACACCTATTCCCGTCTTTCATTAACCTGGCGACTCTGAAATTCAAGACTTTCGTTCTTCGCTGCCCTCAATCATTGTTCACAAAACTATCGCTGCAAACATGATTGGCCGCGACAAAAAAGCGAGGCATTTGGAAATTCGAACTTGGGAGTCCGCACATTAAGAAAACGCACAGTTGGATGATCCGTTCCGCAGCATGAACAAGTTCAAGTTCAAGTAGGGACAGCTTAGACTGATTTAATATCATCTGATGTCCAACAGGGACAACTATCGGAAGATCTCATTGAAATAGTACGAAAAAACCACCGATCTGTGGAGTGGGCCGGAATTTCTGAGTCACTGCCCCGCCCACTTTCGCTTGTAAAAAGTTCAAATTCTTGAGAGGTGTTGTGTTCGACGCTACTTTTCAGCAGCTAAA
>NC_090883.1:30724876-30747376 GCF_036669925.1 Montipora capricornis | reverse complement strand
CGTTTCAGAAACGAAACGTATCTATTTTGACTTCACGGTGAACAACTTACACAGTGAGGTAGAGTGGTCAATCAAAACAGAGTTTGTAATTGAAAATCTAAACATGTAAACCTGAAGTATCGCAAATCATAATAGTGACAAACACAAAAGCAAATAAATGGGTCATAAATATGACGTTTTGACGATCTAAATGATTTTGGGTTAGATTAAAACGATATATTGTTGAAAAATCCAAAGCTACCGCTCTTCGTGTTAATGAATCGAGATAGTTTTGGATTTCGCACTGGTGAGTCGTACATGTGTAGTAATAAATCGGGTTAACCAGGAACCAGTTATTTTAAAGCTAGTACCGGTAACTACGTAGGTTCACATGTAACAAAAGTAATGCAAGATTCACGGAAAACGGAATTTGAAATGTTATGCAGTGGCATTTGAAGGTAAAATAGGTATTTGTAGACTCTATTCTTCGATGTATTGCGCACATAAATAAGCATCTGTTTTTCTGTTTAATGGTTAATGTTCCTTGACAAGCTTCTGACCATTCCAAGAGGGTTTGCGTCGACATTTCTATCTTTATTTCTCCAGAGTTTCAATAGACGAAGCGAAATAAATATGACAGATCGAGTGACCCATTTATCTTTTCTCCTACCACACTACCTCTTTTTTTTTAAATAGTTTGTTGCCTTCAACCCTTTCATTGCCAAGATCGAAACGTTCATTCTCCTAACTAGTACCATAGATTTCCTTGTTGGGTAGACATAAGAATTCGGTAAAGTAAAGTAAAGTGGTGCAATTATATAGCGCCTTTATCACAAACGTCTCAAAGGCGCTTTACAATGATCAATTTACCCCCAGCGGACTGGAAGCATATACAGGCGCAACATGGCAGCCGCTTCTAAGCAGTCCATGCATGCTGGTACTCATTTTACCGACCTCGGAAGGATGAAAGCTGAGTGAACTTTAGCGGGAGAGAAGGTCGCCAAATATTCCAGTCTCGGAAGAACCGGGAATGGAACCCAGGACCTTAGGGTTGGAAGGCAGAGATCTTACCACTGCGCCAACCCCTCCGGTATTATATCAAGATCACAACTCAAAGCTGATAATCTTCATTCTCAATACCGGTCTGCATGACATTTCATTAAAATTGTAAGGAGAATTTACACATTAATCACTCCTTGGAATCATAGGTTTAACTTCCTAAATGATCAACAATACAGCTGACTTATTACCCTGGGTACCAGAGGTTTTTTCTCGCGCGCGGCGGACGGAAATTTTTCGCTTCGCTTCGGCGGCCGAGGGCCGACGGCACGAGCGGCGGAGCCGCGGGTCACATTAGAGACATGACCAACACCGGAAACCGCGCAAGAAAAACCTCTGGCACCCAGGGTACTAAGTTTATTGTAGAATTTCATTATATAATACATTTTTCAATCTGCACTGCTCGCAGGTAGCAATAGCTAGTCGAGGCGAGCAGTGATTAGATGTATATACAAGAGAGAACAAGTAGAGAAAGCTACGGTAATCAATTGTGTTTTACAAACGAACAGGTATACGAATACCTAGTGTACAGAGTATACAGTCAACTAAAATAAGAAAATATCATCTAAAATCAAACCAATACAAAGTGTAAATATGAAAGGCCAAAGTACTAATATATTTTTGTTATTAAGACAGATAAATCAATATAGGGTTAGGGTTACTAACTTGTTAGTCGCGTTCCGAAATGTCTCTCGAAACAGATTACAAGGCTAATCATAAAAATTATTACAATTTTCTCGATTGTGATTGATTTAAGAAACTCCTATTTTCCACTCATTCACTTGCCAAGTTGTTATCAGACAGTTGAATAAGCCAATCAAATTCAAAGTTGTAGTTTAAATCAACCAATCACAACCTTGGTTTCAATCACCATAGAAGCAGTATACAGACTACTAAATCGGGGCTCTTTCTTTCTTTCAGAGCGACATTAAACAATTTACTTGGCTCTTCTACTTTTCTCGGAAATTGTAATTTTTATGATTAATTGGTTAAGAGGACTCCGCGTCGTCTAATCATACTCGGAATACACAAATCGGGCTCCCGCTGTGCGGTCATCCGAGTGTGTTATCACTCGTATTATTACACACCGAATTCCTATTACCATTACAAAGATTTTGCGCATGCGTCTCACCTGGTCTACATTCCGGGGTGATCGGCGTTCCATCTTTGTGGTGAGTAGCAGGATTGAAAGGAGGAGAACGCAGATTTTCCTCATCAGTATTAATGAACTGGTTCCAGTAGTCAACGGGCATTGATAAGAGACGCTCAACAACCTACCGACAAAATCAAAGTTATGACAAAACCTAAATTAAGCATAATATAAAATGCAAATTCTCGCAACTGTTTTCGATTCATTTATATTATCATCAAAAAGGAGAATCTGTTCACGCATTAGAACATTTTCTATTCGAACAAAAAAATTCGAAAAAAACGCGAAAGGAATCGAATGGAACAGAAATATTCCAGAAAAAAAAATCGCACATTAGGGTATACCTCGCGAAGTGGATGTAAAGTTCCGGAACAACCGGAAATTCGCGGCCCATTGGTTCAGTCACCCTAGCGCGTAAGTTTCTGTTTACAATTTAAGGCAATAATTGTTGATGTGATTAGTTTTGAGCGACCAACCGGCAAATGCTGTTCCCTTTGCCACATCAAATTATCGAAATTTGGTCATTTGATCAAAGGGGATATAGGCAATGCAATTGCTGATTTCAGCCAGATACGTTAATAAGTAGTTCCGCGCCAAAATGTAAAGGGCGCTTTCTATTCGACCAAATTCTTTTTAGGGTAAGGAATCGAATGGAAGGGAAATACTCCGGATTAAATTCGCAAATTAGGTCGCGAAGTGGTCCTAAAGTTTCAGAACTTCGGAACAACCGGAAATTCGCGTCCCACTGGTTGATTCCTCCTGGCGCGCAAATTTGGGGCAATACTTGCTGATGTGATTAGTTTTGAGCGACCAACCGGAAAATGCTGTTCCCTTTGCCACATCAAATTATCGAAATTTGGTCACTTGATCAAAGGGGATTATAGGCAATGCAATAGCTGATTTCAGCCAGATACGTTAATAAGTAGTTCCGCGCCAAAATATAAAGGGCGCTTTCTATTCGACCAAATTCTTTTTCGGGTAAGGAATCGAATGGAAGGGAAATACTCCGGATTAAATTCGCAAATTGGGTTGCGAAGTTTCAGAACTCCGGAACAACCGGAAATTCGCGTCCCACTGGTTTCCTTCCTCCTGGCGCGCAAATTTGGGGCACTACTTGCTGATGTGATTGGTTTTAAGCGGCCAACCGGAAAATGCTGTTCCCTTTGCCACATCAAATTATCGAAAGGAAAGCACCCGAATGGTCAAGCAGAAACTGCACCAGAGGAAGATAAGCCAATGTAACGAAATGGTCCATTTGTAGCGTCACGAAACGTTCCCCACAAGTCTCTATGGGGGAAGCGTTGCGTGACGCCAAAAATTCGGTTGTGTAGAAGACAACCGATATTCCGATTCCGGAACGCAAAACAAACCGAGCGTGGTCCCTGGCTACACATGGGCTTGCTTCATTTGAACTCACGCGGCAAGAGCAAGGCCACTGGACCGATTCCAGAGCTACCCCATATGAATGCAACTTAGACGTCCGCGGACAACGGCTTTTTTTCAGCCCACTTCACCTACCATTGATTTCAGTCTGCGGTCCAAAAATCCTGATCACGTGATAACATTCTTGTGGCTCCGCGGTTCCGAAAACACCGATCACGTGACGTCATTTTCTGTTGCTCTTCCCAAAGAGAAAAGAGCGAAACGATGTTGACGGCGAGTAAAACCGGTCGAAGCTATTACCCAGGAAAAGCCTTGTCCAAGGAAATAAGAAGCGGTATAATAGACACAATAGTCCTAGTGCAAGCAGTTGGAGATTATACTTGCTATCTGGGCAACTATTCTGATGTGGCACTTACCTGATGTGGCACTGTCCTCCACTTATTTCATTCAAACGTGACAAAAACGTAGGCAACTTTTTACTTAGAAGCGCGCTCAAAACCAACGAGCAACCCGGTACTTTCAAATGTGCGCGCTCACGATGCAAAACTTGTCTTTTCATTGTTAACACTAGAAAGATATCGGGACCTAAGCGATCTGTTAAGATCACAGATCGTTTCACATGTACCTCCGCAAATGTCATTTATTGCATAACCTGTACGTTATACAATAAATTATACATTGGCGAGACAGCTTCGCGATGTTGAGAAGAATGACAAGGATGCATCTAAGCCAGTCGCTCATCATTATAATCTCCCTAACCACTCCAAAAACACATGGCTATCTGCGGCCTTTCCCTACATCTAGGTAAGACGGAAAGCCGCAAGAATCTGGAACAAAAAAGTTCATCTTCCAAATCGGCACCCTTAATCCTCACGGTATTAACGAACGCTTTCCATTTAACAAATATATTCCTATTTTTCACGTTGTCATGTTACCACCAATAGTGTAGCTCCTACTCTAGTATAAAAAAAAATACACGTAACCCACAATTCCACGATTCGCTCTGACGAAGGGCTAACGCTCGAAACGTCAGCTTTCAGAATCTCTGTACGGTGGCCAATTTACATTATCAACTCCGTTGATAAAACCAAATTTTTGTTACGGTATACTCTGATGTGGCGATGAACTTTAATGTGAGCAGACAAACCGTAAAGAATGTCTGGGCAAATTTTGGCGACAGTAAGAAATGGGGCTCTAAATCCCCCACACTTAACAGGAGCTGAATTGGAACTTATCGAGTTTCTGAAGCGAGATACGCCATCAATGCCCTAATCGAAAGGCTACGATGTTGTAGAATCTTATTGCGACGTTCCCGGTGGAACATCATGAATATCTCTTGCAGATGTCCCTTCAAAAAAATGCAAGTGGTAAGTAAGACGCTCAAGTCTTTCTATTCGATGCAAAAAAATTATTAAAAAACCTATTAAAAATCTTAAATTGTATACACATTTTTAACTCATGCACTGGACTGGCGGGAAAAAAATGCCTTTCGCAGCCGTGGGAAGAATGAAGGGATAGCGTCACGTGATCCGTATTTCGAAACCGCAGAGGCACAAAAAATGTTATCACGTGATCTGAATTTCTGACCCGCAGAGAAATCAACGGACCGTGACGTGGGCTGAAAAAAAAAAGCTGAAGTCCACGGACGTCTGAGATCGATAGTACCTTGGGCTGCCATTTGGCCTCCTGCAATAGCTGCATTGGTTCAAGGTTTGTAGACGAATTGCCAACGATGGTCGGACCAAACACTTTTGCCAAATTACTTGCAGACATTTTGCATTCTGTGCAGTGAGACACCCTGAAAAGAAAGCAAACGAACAAAGAGAGATTTTTGGCATTTCCAAACAACGCATAACCCGCCTTTTTTCTGCATAATTCCGTTAATGGGGGACGAGCGACCGCAAGTGAAATTTCTTATTTTTCGGTACAGCCTTTTGTGATTAAGGCGACTGTTCGATAGACGACGGTGGTAAGGCCGTAAGTTTTTTAAGTGGGAAAGGGTTAACGTCATTCGTCTTCAATACTATACAATGACTGCATTTCGAGAGGGAGACAATTTAACGTTTGACGGTTTTCGAACTTGCGGCCACCTAGCTATACCACAAAGAACGGACCATAACACCGGGAACTCCATTCCCTACTCTTTGCGAATAGTTTATGGGTTGTTTTTACGTTCTATAGGATTATGAACATTGAAGGGTTGTGAGACGGGGCCTCGAGAAGACTAGAAGAGTAACCATTTTCAGCCGTCATTACAAAGGCAGCACTTTCTCCACAGGTTATTTACAGACCCTGGGTGCTGGTCCGGTCGGAATTTTTGATCCCGTAAGATAGTCCGATGCTCAACTGAGCCAAACGGTTTGCAGCGTTGTTTACGTTGCAACCACGCAATTTTCGCGTCTGAAAGCCGCCTTAAACTAGCGTAATGGAACGAATAATGCATTTTCACAAGTAACTGTCAACTTAAAACTAGCATAGCCATGAAATTAGGACATAAGAAATTACACTTGTCGTCGGAAACTATAAAGTCCCGTATTTTTCGGCGGGACGGGTGGAGGGTTCACCGTTGTCGAGTGCTTTCGTGAAATTACGTCTAAGGCACGCTGTGCACCACGGCGTACGGCTTACTTTTGTAGGTGAACCATGAGAAAAGCCAAGGTGTCCCTGTTTGCTTGCGGCAGTTCGCTGACGACTTGATAAGTAGCACTTGCGCTATCATCTTCATCAGTTTTGTCTACAACAGAAGAAAATGCGTTAATTGATGAAACAAATCTTCTCTGAAACTCGAATCCATATGCATTGCCGCGCGCGACACATTTCCCGCCATTTTCGTTTGAGGTGTGTTATTTCGGATATTGCACTACCAAAGGCGTGTTGCCATTTTAGGTGTGTTTTGATCGATATGGTTGATTTCCTCACTTTGGACGTTTGCGTATCTTTAATTTACGGTGAATTGCAAAATGCACACAACGTATGCTAAATCTTTCACCTTGGTGTGTTTTTTCACACACCATGGTGTGTTGTATTAACTAGTGAAGTGAAACAACGAAAAGGTGTTAAAATAACTCACCTACTTTTAGAGTAAATCGTACTTGCCATTCACCTCCGAGCTAGCGAATCAGAATACGCGGAAAGCACTGTTCACTCAGTCCAGTTCATACCTCTTACCAACCGAGTTCTCGGTCCGTACTGTAAGTTACGGACCGAGTTTTTTCCCGTTGATTTATGGCCCAAGCGCGAAGCGCGCAGGCCATAAATCAACGGGAAAAAACGAGGATCCGTAACTTACAGTACGGACCGAGAAAACGAGGTTAGTAAGATATTTATTATATCTCTGAGGTTAACCGGCGCGCGGGCAAGGAAACTAGTCAAAGTGAAGCAGAAGGTTTAACTGCCACAAAGAATGCCGTGCCAAAATCCCAAAAACTAAATCTTCTTGGCTGTTAAGTTTGAAATAGTTGCTTGCAAGATTCAAACAGTTTTCAGTACAAGTTTATGCAACAGAAATGACATGAAAAACTCGCTAGATGATGTTTTGTCGAAATTTTAAATGTAGCGGGCTGTACAGCGGCCCGCTAATTTAGCCAATTACAGCGCGCGTACTATCTGAGAGATATAATAAAGTTCTTTATTTTTCTAATAGGTGTTGTTAACAAATTGGACATGCCCACAGGTAGCAGATGCTAATCTGGGTGGGTCATGTCGTGACTAAAAAGAGTAGGTAGACAAGTTTACAGGAAAATCAAGAAGATAAATGTACAAGAATATAAATTATAAAATTAAGTTTGTGAGCTAATCAAGGCTTGAAGAGATCCGCTTGCTTGCGGATCAGCGATCCTCATCCGATGAGTTCAAAAACTTGTGTGGTATAAAGTAATCTTCAGTATAATTATTTTATTACGCGATAATCACCTCAGCGTTTTTTCAAAATGGCCGCAAGCCGGTTTTGTCGAGGTGGCAGACGGTTTTTATTCACCTCGCCTTCGGCGAATAATTGTTTAACTATTAGACTAGTGCGACCAACGTGTCAGAAATGGATCATCTTACTTGCTGCATCCACGAATCTTGACCACAGCACGTAAGTGACTAGCGGCTCAGACAGATTTCTCAAGAAATCTTTCAACAATCCGCACACAACATGAATATCATCAATGTGACGCTGTGAAAGGCAAAGAAAATACATATGTAATTATTTTCTTTCGTTTACACAGGAAAAGACAGAAGTTGTTTACAAAGGAAAATAAAAACTTTCATGTTTTACCAAGTCAGGAAATTTCCCCAACAAAAACTTCTCCTTGAGTTCCTTGACTTTTCGCTCAGCTCTGAAAACGCAAACAGGAGAATTTGATTTTGAATTAAGGGTTGTTTCTCTATTGCGAGGATCGGGTAGGGGGGGGGGGGGGGGGGGTTTGGCTCGCTCACTTTGCTGACTCGGAGGCCGCCGAGAAACACACTCGGTAATCGCCACATCTGATTGGCTCCTTCTGTGCATTAAGGCGTTGCAGACAGTTACCACAAGAACCCGGCGCTTTACATATTTCTTACCCAGGAACTCTGTAGATTCCGACCTCGGAAAGTCCACGACGCTCAACTTCGTCAATGCACTTCACCTGCACGACAAAAAATTAATTAGAAACACCAAAAAAAAGTGTACAGAAACAACTGTCAAAGCAAACTTATTGTTAAAAGAAAAGGTGTACGGCACTTACAACAATCTCCGGTACCATGGGGCTTGTAGCGGGAGCATAAAACTCGATGTTTTCATCCTGATTGTAAAAAAAAAAAAAAAAAGACAGACTTAAAAATACGACCATTCCGCTGCTGCGATTTTCATAATTCTGCGGAATCTCTAAGCACCAAACTGCGTTTTGACTTCCATCATAGTTAATAGATGTAGGCTGGTTATGAAACTCGACAAGTTTCTTTGTTTCATGTTTTTGTTCGCTTTTTTGGCCTTGTGCAGGGAACCCGACAAAAACACGCTTTTTTCGGCAGGATAACCAATCAAAAGTTTCCACTAATTTATTCGAAATTAACTTGCGAACCAAAAACAAAAGATTGTGCAGGGTCACGGTCGGTTCAACATCTAATTGCGACTGTATTGTTCCTGCTTTTGAAATTCCCAGGGTTTCATAACCAGTCCCTAGATTAACTATGCTTCCATCAATCAAATTTCTGAACATTGGCGGGAAGATCGACTCCGCCTCCGGAAAGTGAACTGGGAGTGGTTGGTTCACAGCCCGAATTCCATTATGATACCTTTTCAGAGGTTCTTCAGTACCATCGCGGTTGAGTTCGAATGTACGAATGCATTGGGGAACCAAAGATGCTCAATGGTAGGTTGTGTCATTTCGGCATCCTTGGTTTCGGATTAACTCTCGGCTTTTCGTCGGAAGTTTGATTGACGGAAGCGAAAACGCAGTTTGGCTGTTGGCGCTTAAAGATGAGATTGCGCAGAATTATGAAAATCGCCCTAATACTGCCTACTAAATTTAAGCACGAGTGTATGGTTGCGATTGATTTGTACCGGTTCGAAATTCCTTCATTTCTTTCTTCTCGACCGTCATGAGTCAAAAATGCAAACACTTCGTCTAACCAAGTGAAGCTATGATCCTCGCAGCTATCAACGCAATTTTTGCAATTGCGTAAAGAAGCCTGAAAAATTCAGGACTTCCAACGGAGTTTGATCCCGTGACCTCGCGATACCGGTGCGACGCTCTAACCAACTGAGCTGTGAAGCCACTGACGTTGGGAGCTGGTCATTTGTGGGTTCTAATGTTCTAATGTTCACTTGATTTCATATCCGCAGTTCATATATGATCCATTTCATATATCATTTCATTCCTCACGGGAACATTAAAACCCACAAATGACCAGTTCCCAACCACACTCGCCACGATGAACTCAAACTTCAAAGTAAAAAACTTCTGTTTACAGACGATGTTTAGAGCTTGAGCTCTGTGGGGTTATGCGAAAAGTGAAAATTGAGTCAAACAAACTGAAACAACAGCTTTAAGAAACTCCACTGGAAGAAAGCGACCAGTCGCATTTGAAGAAAGTGACGTGAAACCACCCGGAAGATGGCTACTTAATCGTCTTATTGAACAACGATTACGACAGATTCCAGAAAGATGACATTTGAGATTTCTGCTTACAACTGTTCTTTTGCCTGAGCCAGGGGTGTCTTTACGGGGCACGCATGGCAGAGGGAGGTGATCCTTGCAGTCGGGGTGGCACACCGCACGGCAGTCTGAAAAACGAAACGCAAAGCAAAATATTACAGAGATTTAGCTTCGCCTTACTCCGTAAAAATACAAACGGCAAACGACAAGCAGCTGTTAATCGCAAAAGCGTGATTATTGGTCAGCATAATCCTTCACCTCGTTCCTTCAATTCGCAGTCCATGTTGTCCACGTACGGCACTTAAAGTTCCCTCCCTGCGCTTTGAGCGAAAGCTCTCTGGATGCGTTTCGTGATGTACCGACAGTAAGAGTCTTACCTTTGCATTTCAAAGCAAGTTTTCCGAACTTTATTCTCCTGTTACACTGGAAAGAAAGAAAAAAAATACAAGTGAACGATTCGTCAAAAGGAATCCAGTCTGAGAAGTGCGACGACGAAGTGCGAAGGTATCGGGAGTTGAGTTCGTTAAACTTGGGTTCTTTTCCATACATGCTTTTGAAAGTGAACGCTGAAGTATTACAGGGTAGGGAACTTGCGCAAGAACGACGACGGGAGCTGCGAGGACGTTTTCCATTAATCACTTTTTGTAACCACTTCGCGATGACCCCAAGTCCTTCGGCTTGGAAAGTGAGTGCACATTCCAAGAATAAAATTGGTTTCAGAGTAAAAATAAAGAATGAAATACGTCCGCGTTGTCTGCGCGTGCAGCACGATTTTCTCCTCTTTCAACCAATGACATTTTTTGTCTTATGGAGTCGTCGTTTTTTAAAATTCCGTTTAAGCAACAACTACGGCTACGGTAACAATAACATCAAAAATAAGTAATTTTGGTAAAAGAGGCAAAATGATCGTGCGGCACACACTTTTGTAAATTTCCAAATTTAAGGTTTCGACGACAATGTGGGCACGAAACAGCACCAGCTAATCTTTCATTTTCTCTCTTTACTTTAAATCCGTCCGTACCAATTCTGTTACAGGATACCAACCTCCAAAGCGTTACAATCGATCTTCTAAACTGGCAAAATTGACCACGCTATGATTATAAGTAGCAGATGTACTTCCAAAAAGGGCAATCGTATGATCAGTGCTAGAGCTGCAAAGTTCAAAAGTCCGGTCCAAGGGTCATTGCCCGCTAAACCTTGACTTTAATATTTTGGAATAATCGTGAAATACTTAGAATAACTCAAAAGTATATTCTGAAGTTAAGTTTTTGTCTTCGCAGCCGTCATAGTTTGTTAGATTCCTTTCGGACTCTTTTCGCTTGAAGGCAAACATGCTAACCGAAGCCCTTTGGTTTCTTAAACTCTCTGACACTTGCTGTTGGAAGTTACAGAACACAAACACTGTTCGCGAAGACTAAGGCATAGACCACTTCAATAATGGCGGCCAAATAAAACATTCCTTTGTTTTAATGCTCAAACGAATATTTGTTTCAAAATGAGGGCAGTAGGTCTAATTAACATGACTACAAAGGAGTTTGAAGGTAGGCGCCATTTATGAAAGTGGTCTTTTGTGATCTATACCTTTTAGCATGTGGTCGACCTGGCTGGATTCGGCGAGACTCAATTAGACCTGACTTAATTAACCCTCCATCCTGAGAATTTACTCGTCACTTGGGGACGCTAGTTGTGCATAGGTTCACCAAGTTCACCAATAATGAATCACTCTCGACAGCGAATAAGTCCAGTCATAGGATACTTTGCTAAATATGGTATAAACTGCGATCAGGCGTTCTTTTCTTTAGAGAGGGCGTGAAAAGTATCTCTCTAAAGAAAAGAACGCCTGATGACGCCATATTGTACAACGTGGATTGGATGTAATAATAGTGAAATATTTGAGAAAGCGCAAAGTTCTATTTCGCTGCTGTAACCGCCGCGGTTTTTGTTTAATTTGCTATGGTTCCTTACATCGGGAACGTCGTTAGGAAGACCGAGATTCATTACATAGAGATTCCACTGCATAAGCTGTTTCCACACATTACATTTACCATTTCATATGGGGTACAAAACTAGCACTTAACATTACACTCTAATCAGTTAGGTCTGTTGAAATATAAGTGCTACAGCTGTACACGGCCAACGTTTGTAAAAACGTAACCCTTCCTTGTTTTGGACAATGTGCTTGCCATTGAGAGAAAAGCGTTATTATTTAGAAAACTGGGGCTATAGCTGTTGATTGGCTTAATTTAACACTTACTGAAGATATTATCACCTACCAGTTGACATGTTTCTGGTTTAATCACAGTCTTGGACCAGAAGTCATGTTTCTGAAATCAAATGGCATTTTTAAAGTCCTTTCATTTTTTTGGTGATAAAATTATTTTTGACCTCATCTGGCATAAATAACCCTGGTTAAACTTAGAAGGAGAAGACTGGGTAGCAAGGCAGGTTACCGTGGTTCGCGGGTTCAGCCAAGACGTTGCTAAGGGTTTTGCCTTTTCTCCATGGACTCCTTAAAACTATCAATCCAAATTTCAATTTGATCTGGACTCAGTGAATGGGAAGAGACTCTGTGAAGGTGCTACATTCTTTTGTTTTGTTTTTTTAAGCCACTGACACACCGCTAATCTTAGGTTCATCAATAAATAGACTTTGTAAAAAGTCGAACATTGCTGAACGAAATTGAATGAAAATGGAGACAAGATCTAGTCCATTCAACAAATTGCTAGCAGTTGAACAGCATAAAGCAACAATTTCTCATTGTTTCCGAGTTGCAAGAAATAGATGGATTACACAGGGTTTAACAATATTGTTGATAAACAAAAATAATAATGCACAATCTTGAATCATGTGTCAGTGTAACTGACAATCACTAATCTCGTGTTTGCAGCAACAGTTTATGGACCATTAATGAGATGGACAAAGTGGAGCAAAATCAGTCAATCACAATGCTGGGATGTGAACAACAATAAACCTGTTCTGCCACAGCAATGAAAAAGTTTCCTTCAAGTCTTGAAAATTTTTCTTCTGGATAAACCTTTCCTTCAAACCAGGCTCAAACTGCTCTTAATTAAGCAAAGAACTTTCAAAACCCTCACTTTGTCTTTCCTTGCTTGTCCAACTCCATTTTGAGAAGCAATCCTAAAACAGCAGCAAAATATTAATAAATAGGAAATCGTATTAACGCAAGTGCATATGATTTTTTTACTTATCATATAATGAACAAAATTACTCCATTGCTATGTTTCCATAGCAACCTCTGTACTTCTTGCTCTCTGTTACCAATTTATGCATTTTTAATTGTCCAATCAGAAATGGTATATTCTGTTAATGATAATAATAATAATAATAATAATAATAATAATAATACGGTCAGCATTGATGAGCTCCAAAAAATTACTCTTCTGGGATCAGCTCGCACCTTGAGAAAGGTTCTGAGTCCCAAGGGATTGAAAACTTTTGTTTTGCCCCACTGAAACTACAAACATTTCAATTCAAGGATTGGGGTACAAAATCTATTGTCTATGGCCAATATGGCTCTTGCACGAATAAAGGCCATTTCTTACCTCTGTAATTGTGGAGTCTCTTTCCTTGGGCTAGTGTATGCTTCAAGTTCCCTTATTGCCTTTCGATATGGGTCTCGATAGTTAAATTCTGTACAAAGATAAAAACAGGGATTAGGTAATGATTAACAAGCTCTGAAGGATGTAAGATTTACTTATAATTGAGTATCATTCAAACTTTTAAAAACAAACAAATAACATTACAAGAAGAAAAAAAGCTATGCTCACCTGGAGCAGATGGCTGCACATTGATCTGTGAAACTGGAAACTCAGGAACACGGACTGGACTATCTGGAATGACTTGAGCTCTCATCACCCCTGCATCTGGCTATGGAAGAAATCAACAGAAATCGTTCTAGAAAACTACAAAATAACAGCAATCCAGGCAGACAGAATGTTTAGCATCCATTTAACATTTTGACAATATGCTAAATATTTTTGAAAAAATCACAAGATATAATACCTCTTCATTTCTTGGCCGTTTAGGGGGTGTAACCTGGAGAAACAATGTAAATTTTTTTCTTTAGGATCTTGTGAAGGCAATTAAAGTTTTACCAGTTACTCATCTCTACTCGCTATGCACCTTAACAGTAACCCAGAAATTACTTCAAACAACACAAATCAAAGCTTTCTAGCAAAAAATGACAGTCAAGCATACATAATTTATAAGTAAGTCAAACAACAGAGAAACTTTGAAAAACTGTTAGGCTGCACATTTTTGAAAAATCCCAAATGCAATCCTTTTAAACTATCTTCAATTTTACCCATCTGTCTAATCTTGTGTTGTTTTAGTCAAACCTTCCTTCAAAGTTTTAAGTAGTATTTTTGCATTTCACTTGGTTTCATTGCCAGTTGAACCCAGTCACTGAATTTTCTTATTGTAATTTCAAAAAAAAACAAAAGATGCTAAAGAACTTATAGAAATACAAAACACTCACATCTTGGTCTGGAAGAATTGAGCAAGGCTAAAAACAAGAAATATAACAAAAAAAATAGAATTTAGGATTTTCAAGGAGTGTACAACTTACCTCTTGAGAAGTCTTAACATTACACACAGGAAACAGCTACATTACACAAGTTTGTCAAATACAAATTATGCCTGGTTTTCAGGTTTAAGGCCCAGGGCAAGCAGCTTCAACCTTCATTCGATTATGTTGACAATGTTGAAACTGTTTGCAGCAGTCAACATCATTCAACAAACTTGAGTGGATGTTGGAGCCGTTTTCTCGGGCCTTTGCATAAAACAAGAGTAGCTATTCCAGTTCAAAAACTCAAGAATAAATTGGTGATTTGAATAAAGCCCCATTATGGAACCTCTACATAAAACATCCTAAAAATAAAACTGTAGCATATTACAGTATTCTTGATAAACCATGGACAAAGAAAGTTATTGGAAGGAGCCATTCACTTTCCCTTCTAGTTTTGGGGTTGAATAGAAGAAGGTGCAGCTTGAAAACAGGCTGTAAGGATACACAAGGTGCTTCCTGGCAGCCACTATATGATTCATTTACAACCAATAAGGACAGCACTGTGTAGCCCTCTGAATCTGGATTCGAATAAGTGCAGGTGAATGGATGGAAAATAGAAAGTTCTCGTGGTTTTTTTGGCCTATGAGGCATGGTCAAAACTCTTATCAACAATATTAACTTCCCTCTGACCTTTCTGTAGGATCGTCTCCGTGGATAGGGATAATCCTAAAAAAAAAGAATGATTGAGTAGGGCATAATGTAAATACAATGCTACAGTGCTCCCAAA
Source organism: Montipora capricornis (assembly GCF_036669925.1). Lineage (NCBI taxonomy): Eukaryota > Metazoa > Cnidaria > Anthozoa > Scleractinia > Acroporidae > Montipora > Montipora capricornis. Next base: position 30,732,368 of record NC_090883.1, on the reverse strand, counting down.
AGTTGTAACTATTCCCCACAATAGTTACAGTGTAATGATGCAAGAACAAAAACCAAATGCAATAAAACAAAACAAAAAACAATAAATTAGCTTAAAGGTGCAATTTAAGTCCAGGCTTCAACTCTGTCATCCAATATTACTTGACTCAACAAAGGCCCAGGGACTTCATGAAAAAAAAAACTAAGGGCTAAGGCTTTAAAAATATCTCTGCTGGTGATGTTCTGTTACCTTTACCATCAAAACCAGTAGAGTGGTAAAAAAGCCGTTGGAAATTTGAATCCTAAGCGGTTCGATGGACACATGACACATGATCTTAAACAAAGTGTCATGTGATCCAAAAAATAATGTCACGTGATCCAAAAAAAGTGTTTCTTGTTGAATGCCATGACCGTCAACGCGCTTTACACGAACCATGTGACAACTTTTTATGTCATGTGATGACTTCTTTCGCAGATCACGTGATAAGTTTTTTGGAGCCCGCATTTAAAAATTCTAACCGCAGATTTACCACTCTCGTGATTGTGATAGTAACTCTCACAGCACACTACTTTGTCTACATTTTATGTAACAAACAAAGTCAAAACTAAACTTCGTCAGATCCATATTCATTGTAACACCAAGGCTTGGCCTCAGAACATGCAATGCATCCCAACTTTAATCAGGCTTCCAGATAAGTTTGTAAGGCAAGGTGTCAACAAGCAATCCCAGCAGGTCATTAATTTCCACAGCGCCTACCAAAGCGCTATAAATGTTACGACGTTAAATACAGTTTCTCTGAGTTAACAACCAGGAGTGACTGCAGTGAATGGTTGTCAGTGGTTTTGTTACATTTGCATGTGCGTTTGTTTCCTCATGCTTTGCGTTGTACGGCTTATTCATGGCTGGTTTGTCAGGTTTTGTCAATCATTGTTGCAGTCTCCATCTTGGAGCTGGCAGACAAAAGTGAAAGCTCCAGATGTCTCAGGCACCCAACCTCCAATTACAGTGTAGCAACGCAGTTGTTACCTACTATTTTGTCAGGTCATGAAGCCTGACCTTGTAGGGTTTTTGACCTGAGATTCCCTTTTTTCTGAAATGCAGCTTAACCCTTACCAAATCATCCCCTGTAGTATCACAACTAGTATCTGATGGAGAAAGAATGGAACAGGTGGATTCATCATGGGCTGCACTGCGCCTGTCGAGGCAATAAACGACAATATTATTATGCTGTACACTTCAAGAGTTTGTTACAATGAGATTATTTCCAATAAACAATAGTTTATTTTTCTTGGATCACAGGTACATGCATCTTCCAACAAAAATCAATAAACTACATTGTAACGTTATGACATCAGGTTCAACGACTTTGTATGAAGGACACTGGCGTCTGCACTAACTTTAAAGGGACTGTTAGTGGCCTGTGTCATATTTTGTCCCTCCTTCATTTGATGATTCATTTTTATGCTTAATGAGCCAGTCCCTGCAGCACTACTTTGTTTCAAAATTTGAAACAACAAGCTGTTGAAGGGGTAACAACCAACCACAACTAGCACAGTAACTTGTAAGATTTATTTTACTCCATTTGCTGCATTCCTCTTTATAATTTGGTGGTTTAATTCTGATCTGGAAGGCCACTCCAGGAGGCTTCTTAAAGGAGTAACTTTCATCCCTTATTTTCTGATTGGTGAATAAATTTTGGTACAAGAAATCCATTATTGTTTTCTTTAAACTAAGATACTTCGACTTAGTTTTGCTCTAGAATTAACCAATAATATTGACGTCAGTATTTCACACATCTGTCCTGTTATTGTTGTTGTGGATCCACGAGGCAATAGCCGAGTGGAGCCGCAGACTACTTTGACAGTGTTATGACGACATTCATTGTCAATAACAAGAGAGATGCATGAAAAACTGACATCAATTTGTTTTTTACAATAACAAAAAGGCAGAGGGGTCAAAATTAGGTCAAAACACGAGAAGAAGGCGAGACAAAAATGTGAGGAACTTCAATCTGACGCGAGCAATATTGCATCATTATCGCATAAATTATAAATTTATGTGTCTGTCCGCTTATTGACAATAAAAATTAGCCAAAGAGGATGCAAGAATTTTGCAGTCATTGTAAAAAATGTTTTCATACATGCATGCATTGATTTTCAATTTAATTCTGAGCTAGGCTTTACCAGTTGCATGTACCTTGAGTCCCAGTTCTCCTTACCTTTTCCTTGGACTTCCACGATCATCATGATGACACTGGCTTATCTGGATGAGCGTTTGTCTTTCGTTATCATTCAAGCGGCTCATTGTATCTTTATCGTTCAGAAGTTCGCGGATCAATGCTACTTGTCTCTCCTACGGGATAATTTTGAAAAAAAAAAAAGATACCAGATTTAAGTCAATACCTTACAAAACTAGAAAACCATTGGAAACGACACAAAATAACCAGCAGGATGGTCATAAAAGAACAAAAAATGGCCTTAAGGCACTTAACATTCGCGGAAGAATTTCTGGTTGGTAGTAAAAATTAACCCATTGACTCTCAGGGGTTCCCCATGGACGAGTAAAATCGCCTGGCCAGTTTCGGCTGGTTTGGACGTTTGGAACATTCACTCAGACCAGTGTGGCCAAAATATCTCCTTCCATTTGAACAGGGCTAGCATGGTGCCATCCCTTGCCTTCACCAATGTAGTCTGGGTTCATTTCCCACTCAGCATCATGAATATTTGGGTTGAGTTTGTTGATTCTGTACTCTGCTTCAAAAGATTTTTCTCCTGGCAAACAGGTTTCCCCCTCTCTTAAGACACCAATGTTTGATTTGATCCAAGTTAAATTGATGTAAAGTGTCTCCAATAAGCACCCCAACACGAGAAGACTTGCATCTTACTAAAGGAGCTTTCCCTTTGTTAGAACTGGCCGGCCAGACCAATCAGTTTGCAAAGAAAATGCAACGATTTGAAGGAACACTTGCACGATAATCCCTTGCATTCTTCTGGAGGAGTATATCATCCTCGAAGTGTGTTAATTTGAATGCATTGTAGAGTTAGTCCTTCACCAATGTAATTAATTTACACGGCTCTCACGTAAAGCAGTTCACTTAATTTATTTGTAGTTTTAGTTTTAGATAGATGATATTGTAAATATTTCATAGTAATAAATATGTTAATTAACTAAAATATGTTAATTAACTAAGTAAGTAATTAAATAAGTAGTAAATATTTTAATTCATTTCGTAATTTTTAGTTTTAGATTCATGATATTATAAGTGTTGTAAATATTTCAATTCATAAATATGTACTGATGAGAAAACCATGTATAAATAAAGTTATTTGATTTGATTTATCCTTCCAAATGGCCGGTCTGGCTGGTCAGTTCTATCAAATGGAAAGCGCCCTAAGTGGATCACTCATCTTTTTCTTTTTTTTTTTTTCATAAAAACTGAAAAATATGGGTCGGTCAGACAATGCTAAACAGTGAAAAAAAGGGGACAACCTTAAGTTTTTACTCTTGGTTCTCACCATATGATCTTGAGCTGCTTCTGCTTTCATCCTCTTCTTGATTTCTATTTCAACTTGACTCCTAACCAATATGGTAATAAAAATTTGAATCTACATATATATATCCCAAAAACTAATTTTAATGGAACCACACAATTTGCAATACATGTAAAGCTCAAACAGTTTTTTTTTTATTGTGCTAGCCAGACGAGCGTTGCTATTGGTAATTACTTCTATGAAAGATAGCAAAGTGGCAACCAGATAGATCTTTCGCAATGTAGCCGTTCTAATAGCCGCAGTGGACACAAAATTATCCAACAGACAGGGTCGCGCAACAAACCGAAGCTAGTGCAATAAATGGACGACCGACGCTCAAACGCACGGTCGTTAAACTTTTTGTCATCCATATACGTTTCGGCTCACTTTGAGACAAAACGACAATATCATAGGACAAATATGATCGGAAGCCTATTATGTACACTTATTAATCAAATTTCTGCATAGTTCGTATGTACTAAGCCTAGCCTAAATTATACAATAAACTAATCATACCAACCTTGCATGCTTAAGTTTCACTTCAAGGGCCTCATTTTCAGCCTGAAAGAAAATTTAGTCGAAAGCCAACCAAATTACATTGCTACGACTGATAAAAAATAACTGATGATAATAATGTTTGACAGCACTGTACCGTTATTTTAGCGATGTCTTGTTTCAGTCGTATCGCTTCGTTCTCGGCAGCAAGCCATTTCTTTCGGCATTCTTCCTGCTGTGCCACGAATTTGATGAACTCTTGAGAACCAAACAAAAGCAAAATACTAGCATGAACGTTAAGTTTAAGGAATAACAAATCGGACATGGAAAACATGTAAACTGACACGAACCTCCTTCAATTCCCTCGGCAAGGACAGACGAGCAGCGAGCGATGTCGTCAATTGCTCCCACAAGAGAGGAAACGGACATGGCTGATTCCTTTATACACTCAAAGACGCAGAACTACAAGAAAAGGAAATCAGATGCAAAAAGAACCGACCTCACTGCTCCGCCATCTTCGTTCGTTTTTTCCCTCCTCTTTCAAACACTCGTCAGCGACCAATCAAATCACGCGTTTTATACCACTCACGTGCTTCGATGGGTGAGATCCACAGTCCAAGGCATTCGTCGGCTCACTTTCTTGTCTTTTTACTGCAAGTGGAGGTGACCTGCGCTCATGTGATATGCACACGTGCAACTATGAGAGGAGGAAAACTTTCCTAATAAGACGCGAATCGTTAACATACCTGATTTGGTAAATATTTCTTTCAGTATCGTCAGGGATTTCCGGATTGTAAGAAATTGTGCTAAAACGTAAGTTGGGGTTCTCTCGAGTTCTCACTGCAACCAGGGTGACGACAATCATTTAACCCTTTTTTTGCCATTCAAAGACAAAACATTTCAACACCCCTATCTGGTGTCTTCATCTCTAGGTCAAACTGTGCCCTTTTTGGGGGTTTCAGTTTTGCCTGAGTGAAATTCTAGGCGACTATTATACCACCACAGTCCCAATTTGTAATTTGTAATACTTGGAACAAAACGCTTTATTCCCAAAAGATTTGAATTGGGTACAACATTGAGTTAGCCGAATTGGTCTATCGTAGCAAGCTGTGGAATTCTATCCCGGTATTTGATCAGGGGCACGTTTTGTTGAATGAAAATGCTAGGTATATAAGAAACTTCGATATCTTCATTCTGGTTTGCAAGTTTACCACGCTGCCAGATTCTGACGCTCAGTTTAAAAGAAAATCTTTTAACATGTTCAGATTTTTAGCAATTCTTGCCAAAAGTTTCCTTAATGTCATCCACGTTTAATAAAATTAAAATACACACATTGTTTGCTCGTTAAATGCTGTTGCACTACACACAAATTTATATCTATCCTTTTCAAAATCTCAGCCTCTGGCTCATACTCGGTGTAAAAACCTGTGAAACTCGCAGATGACGTAACACAAAGGAAAACAAAAGAGCCAAAAAACATCAAACAATAACCTAACCCTACCACGAGCTAACAAAACAAAGAAAAAGTTTCACAGGTTTTCACACCGAGGTAAACCCCAGCCTCTGCTTTATTCTTATAATATTCTTAAAATTTCGCAAATTTCAGCCTTGATATTCTTACAAATATATTCTTATAAAAAAAAAGAGTGTAAAGCCCGGTTTACATGACAACCTTTTTGGTACAGCACCCGTTTGAACTTGGCCCCGATGCCTAAAAATCAAGGCCCGATACCCTCCATTTTTGTGGTGTAAATGGAAACTCTCCAGGTGGTATAAAATATATCTTCAAGGCAAGAGTGCGCCATGGACCGTGCCGTGCCAATTTTTTCGCGTTTCACTAGAATAGGTAATTGCATGGGGCCGAGAAAACACTTACGCAGAAATTGCCCGAGTTGGGCAGCGACGAGGGAAATTTGTGTACCTTCTGAAAATACAAGTGATATTAATCCTTATTTTTACGAGGAAACTTGGGCACTTAATTGTTTATGACAAGGGCAAAATTTTCTGCTGTTAAGAAGGAGAAAAACGCTAGCATTATTCTCAGACGGCCCAAGATCGCTCGTGTCACGCACGCTCGTGTCATGCGTGAGAATCAGGCTAGAAAAACGCACGCTGTTGCGCAGTTTCGAAGGAAGCCATTTCAGTGTTCAGTTAGCGCCAATTAGGCTGCATGACAGGTGTATTTTAGTGAGCGGGTGCACGATATAGTTTGGTCACCATATTGGATTGGCAAGAACGAGAAAAGCATGGAGCGAGTAACGACATGATAGACCAGTGAGGCGGCGGGGGAAGGAAAGGAAACGGATTTTTCTCTCCCGACACCCTTCCCTTCACAAGTTTGTCAATGTTGCACTTTTTCTTGCCAATCCAATATGGCGACCAAAACACTCGATTGGAATATATGCACTCGCTTGCTAAAATACGCCCGCTATGCGGGCTGGCGTTAATGAACTGTAAAAAGCACCAATCAGCTGCATGAAATTTTAGTTTTAGCTCTTTAGTTTTTAGTTCTTCTTCCAAGATGGCGTCTCTCTAGGCTGAGAGTCAGAAAGTGGCACCGATCGGCAAAAATCGCGGTGTTTCTTGGAGTGCCGAGGCTACTGAAGCTTTCATTGACTTCTGAGGAGAACACATTCATCTGTCCTTAGATAACTGCAAAACGTCATCTGAAGACAAGGATTTGGCATCCTTCCTTGAAACATATCTGTGAGACCGTCAAATACGGTGGACGTCAACAAAGTTTGTAGCATTTTATGGTTGAACTAAAGTAGTTGTACCATAAAAACTTTGCTGACGTCCACCGTATTTGAAAAGTTCAACCGCTAACACAGGCATCAAGTAACTCGGATTTTAGGCGTGCCGTTTTTTGTTTCGGAAATACCTCTAAAAAAACTGGGATTGTAATTCTCTAGGAAAATCTGTCGCCGGTGTAAACAGAAAACGCGGGTGCCGAAAACCTGGGCAGGTGTGCCAAAAGTTAGGGGTGCCATGTAAACAGCGCTTTCAATGTTCAACGCAGAATACTTGTCTTGCTCTCACTGTCATGAAAAAATGGTAAATTTCACAGCTGCCTTGAATTTTTTCACCATACCCTGTCGTTCTATCAATGCCCATGGAAAAAATAATCTGCCGTTAAATAGGTGCGACGCACTACGAAATGAACCATTTGGAAGTTTCGAAAAAAAGGCACGCGTCGGGATAAAAACAAACATGCAAAAAAGGCCTCTCTTTGTCTGTTGTGGGTCTTTTACGTTGTATTTTTATTATTTACTCATTTTAATCCCGACGCCAGTATGCGTTTTATAAATAGGTCCAATGACCTCATTTTGGTCTATATATTCTTTTCAATTTTGCCCATCGTAGCTGCTGGAAAGGACTAAAAAAAAGAACATTTCATTTGGCCAGTCCATGTATGAAAAAGGTCTTCATGTTTCTTCGGTTATCCCGCCGCGCATGGGTTTTATGAAACTCAAAACTGACTCGTGAAC
>NC_090883.1:30704876-30709876 GCF_036669925.1 Montipora capricornis | reverse complement strand
AGCTCTTAAAACAGCCCTCAAGGAAGAACTAGATTGACTAGAGTCTCTTCAAATTCTAACCCCTGTATCAGAGCCAACGCCCTGGGTGTCAAGTATGGTCATCATTAAGAAGCCAAATGGTAACATTAGAGTCTGCCTGGATCCAAAGGATCTAAACAAAGTCTTGAAGCGCAGTCATTATCTCATCCCTACAATAATTATTGATGACATCTTACCAGAACTTAGCCAAGCCAAAGTGTTCAGTGTGTTTGATGTAAAAAATGGGTTCTGGCATGTTGAGTTAGATGAGGAAAGTTCAAGGCTCACATGTTTCAACACCACCTTTGGATGCTATCGGTCATTGAGAATGCCCTTTGGTCTCGCTCCAGCACCTGAAGAATTCCACAGGAGACAGCAACAAGTGCTAGAAGGACTCCCAGGTGTCTTGACTATCCACGACGACATCCTATTGTATGGAGAGGGTGATACTTATGAAGAAGCAAGCAGAGATCACAATGCAAAGCTCCACAAGCTAACGATGCGTTGTAGAGAGCAAAACGTAAAGCTCAACAAAGACAAGATGAAGCTTTGCCTGGATCAGGTCCCCTACATTGGGCAAGGAGTGAAGCCAGACCCTGAAAAAGTGAAAGCTATTATTGAAATGCCCAAGACCCAAGACGTAGCTGGAGTGAGGAGATTCATTGGCTTCGTGAATTACCTGAGTAAATTCATGCTAAGACTGAGTGAGTGAAGTCTGTGAACGTCTTTGCCGCCTCACTATGAAAGATGTTGAGTGGCAACAAGAAAAAGCTTTCAACAAACTGAAGCAGCTGGTAACAGAAGCACCAGTCCTAAAGTACTTTGAGCATAAGGAAGAGCTTACACTTCAGAGTGATGCATCAGATACAGGTTTAGGAGCAGTCCTAACTCAGAATGGACAGCCCATAGCATTTGCCAGCAGAGCCTTGACAGATGCCGAGACAAGGTATGCGCAAATTGAGGAGATTATTGGCAGTGGTTTTCAGGTTCGAGAAGTTTCATCAGTACACATATGGCCACCCAGATCACAAGCCCCTAGAGGTTATTGTAAAGAAGCCAGTGTACAAGGCCCCTAAGTGTCTCCAACGCCTATTATTGAGATTGTTGGTGTATGATGTGAATCTGCTATATTGGAGAGGCAGCCAGATGGAGTTGGCAGAAACTTTGAGCCGGGCCTATCTACCAGAAGTAAACCTGACATCAGTTCAGAAAGAAGTTGAGGCTGTAAATATAGCACAAGATCTCCCAGTATCAGCAGCCCGAGTGGATGACATTCACAAACACACGGAAGGAGATCATAAACTGCAAGAACTTATCAAAGTTATCTTGACCGGATGGCCTGAAGATAAATCTCAAGTCCCTAATCCAGCACTCCCATATTACGATGCGCGCAATGAACTGACCGTTCAGAATGGTGTGATTATTCAAGGCGAAAGAGTGGTGGTACCTAAGTCTTCCTCGCAGGGATATGCTACAGCGCATTCATACTTCACACCTTGGTATTGATGGATGTCAGCGGCGAGCCAGAAAGTGTTTGTACTGGCCACGAATGAGCATTGAGGTCAAAGATTATGTACAGCAGTGTGTCGGTCCACAGATTCAATGCAGCAGAAAGAACCGCTACAGTCCCATGATGTGCCATCACGACCATGGGCCAAGGTAGCTGTAGATCTGTATCTGTTCCATCTCAGTGGTCAGCAATCCCTGCTCATTGCTGATTACTTTTCAGGGTTCTGGGAGGTAGAACCCTTACAATCAACCTTGTCAAGCGATGTTATCAAGAAAATGAAGATGCACTTTGCATGGTACGGCATCCCCGAAGTGGTTGTCTCAGATAATGGCCCACAATTTGCTGCGCAGGAGTTTCAGCGCTGCAGCAAAACCTGGCAGTTTCAGAGAATGCAGTTAAGGCAGCCAAGCAATTGCTAAAAAAAGCAAAGAAGGACAAGACAGATGCCTATCTAGCTTTACTTGCCTACACAAACACCCCAACACAAGGCTTGGATACCAGTCCTGCTCAAAGGCTTATGAGCCGTAGAACGAAAACCTTGTTACCAACAACTGCCAACCTGTTACGTCCGCAGATAACTGAAGATCAGCATCAGAAGCTCCTGTTTAACAATGAATGCAGGGCTTGAGGCTAACTTTTTAGCTCACTAGCCTAATGGCTAGTATCAGGTCTGATTTCACTAGCCAAATCTAAATTTGCACTAGCCAGTCTTGTCCTGCACAATTTCATTCATTTTTTAAAACTATCACAAAAAAAATCCACATTTTCAAACACAACTCGCCCTTTTAGTAAATATTCCAATATTCTCATATCCATCCTCGAAACAGTGGTGCAAATATGCTGGAGTGTTCTGCTGCCCGTATTTTTCTCACGAAGGCAAAGTTTTCATGGCCTTAAGGCCAATTCTCACAGAACTGTTGCCAAAACTTTGCAACTCACAAATGCACTGGAGTGTGGAAAACATGGAATAAAGTGTGGAAAACATGGAATAAAGTAAAGTAAGAAATAAACCATACAAAAAACTAAACTGCTCGTTTGGAAGTCTGAGGAAAGGCTGTTCTTTGATTAGAGCTATTTGCGATTGAAATTTTAACCTGAAAACACCATTCTATGCGTAAAGCACAAAAGCAGCATAAAGTGGGAAAATGATATCTTAAATTACATGTAAAGGAAATTCGAAAGGACAGACTTGCCCTGATATCAGATTTTCTTTTTAATAGTTTCAAACAGCAGTCTGTGCGTTTTATGCTTGAATGGTTTTCAGAGTCAATTAATATTCGGCGGCCATAGTGCTCACGAGCAAGTTTTCTCTCTTTTTATGTGAGATTCACCATTTCTAGTAAACGAGATAAGACGCTCCATATTATCTCTTTCTTTTTGTTTTTATTTGAAAAAAATTATATTTGGATTCAACTTCTAAACTAGTACGTGACCTCTTTCCATATACACTTAACAATGTCGCAAACAGTTTGCGTTGGCTCGATCGCAAACATCACTTTTTGCGTTTGAGTTTGCGATTCTGTTTTCCATATGCGTGATTGCTTTGCTTAACTTGATCTTGTGACATCGTCAGAAAAGTGCCCAACAATAAAAGTAGAATTCGTTTTTGCGTCGTGGTCATCTTCTCCTTATGTTGGAATTGTTGCGAAGAAGAAGGCAGAGAGGAAGTGTCGAGAGACGTCACCGATTCTGGGTCCGATACATTTTCGAGGAGAAGCAAAGGGCTGCAGCATAGCCAGTATCAAATTATACTGTAGGAACTGGCTCTTTGTGATCAAGAACTTTACTGAAGGTATATTTGGCGGGGTATTCCCTTAAGATATTCATTAAATTCACAATGTTTTGAGGAGTATCCTCCTTGTCACAATCGTACTCGGACGCCATTTTCATTACTAATACTTGGCACTAATTCGTCAAAACAAATCACATGCACAAAAATATCGTCGATTGATCGCAAACAATCAGAAACAGTTTGCGATTGTGTTTTCATATCGTTGTTTCCTCGGTTTTGCATTGCTACTCGTCGCCAACAAAACGTAACAATAGAAAATCTCTTGCGTCTTGTTTGCAATCATCAGCGATTATTGCCGATTGGTCGGGATGAACATAAAAGGTTTTTCATTTACGCAAACTGTATGTGATCAAGCTCTTGCGATTGTTTGCGAAGGAGTTATGCACATATGGAAACAGCAGCTGAGAAGTTCCGCATGATTTCATACGTGATTAATCGTTCGTAACGTGGGGTGGGGTGTAATCCGCATTGGTTTTCTCTTCAGTTTTTTTTTTTCAACTTATCATTTCTTAAGGAAGTGAATCCATAGAATCCGCTCAAAGTTTCTATTCTCTCTTTTTGCCTTATCCATAAGAAATAAATTATTTTCATTTTTGTTTTCGTGCAGAGCTCCACTGCATCACAATATTTACTAGCCCCAATGGCTAGTGGAGGCTCAAAATCTACTGGCCAAAACTGAAATTTCCCTAGCCTGTGGCTAGCGGGCTACCGTTAGTCTCGAGCCCTGGAATGTCATGCAAAGTACTACAACCGAGGAGCTCGGACACTTGCCTTGCTTAATCCTGGTGATACGGTCAGAATGCATCATGGATCCAACAAGACCAAAGATCAAGAATTACTCAAGGCCTCCGTCAGGTCACAAGTCGGCACATGGTCTTATGAAGTTGTTACCGAAGATGGAAGAACGTTCCGCCGAAATCGGGCTCATCTAAGAAAGTCTACAGAGCAGTTTTCCCCCCAGCAGTCCTCTTCGCTAGCAAATGGAGCGTGTTCTGTTCCCATGCAACAGAAAAGCGGCAACAAAGCTATTACACCAGCCGAGCCTACAGCCTGTAGTTCTCCTGCCCAAACATCTAGAGATCGTCCTCTCCCATTGGATCCAATCAGCAACAGCTCTGCGCAATCCCAGTTTATGACGACCAGAGATCGGGGAGACAAGTCAAACTCCCTAGCCACCTCAACTAGTACTTTGTTTAAGGGCAAATGATGCCAAAACCGGACAGTCGTAGATTCGATTATTCGATTTTTTTTTTGTAGTATTTTGCTCGGTAACACGAAACATTTGACTTTTTTTACATAATCAATTTATTATGGAATAAGGCTTCATCAACTGGACAGACCTGTATAGGTATAGTTTTTTTTTTTTGTTTCATTTTTTTTTTTCGCTCAGAAAAGAGAAAGGATGTAACAATAGGCAATAGATTCGTTGAAACCCGATCTCATGCGTAATCACCCTGCTTTTCAACATTCACAAAGAGCCAGATCAATGTGACCTTAGTCTAAGAGAACTCCCGATTAAACTACTCTATTTACATCGCTACAAAGTTGTGCTTTTACTTGGGTTTTGCTAAAAGCAGGCCCGCGGCCCAGCAGCCCGCGGCCCACGGCCCGCCACGGCCCAGCGGCCCGCAGACCACAGCCCGCGACGGCCCGGCGGCCCGGGGCCCGGAGGCCCACACA
>NC_090883.1:30692376-30699876 GCF_036669925.1 Montipora capricornis | reverse complement strand
AAAGCAACACCGCAACAAGGAAGGCCAGTACCTCGAGTGTATGGAAAAGAAGGCTGGCTACCGTTTCCCGTTGAACAAACGCCAGGGCGATGGTTTGCGACTCAAAAAAAGACCCAAATCCCAACAATGTAAACCCCAAAGGCGACCATCACTATCGAACAAGCACTTTGAGCGAGAAATGGTGAAACAAAGCCTTGCACTGCTTTCCAACCTGTTTCTGGCTTGATCTGAGTACAAATGTGACCCCACGACTAGAGACACTTGAATAAATTTCCTTTTTCTTTTTCGTAGCAAGTAGTAACCTTTGGTACAAGAGCAAACATGCACGGTAGTATTTCTCATTTGAGATTAGTGAGTTTCTTGTTTTGTGTAAAACACAAACAACTACTCAAACAAAGATTTTTTTCTCCAGTAGTTTTTGGTATAACTTCATGTTTTACCAACTCACCTAAAGTAAAGTGAGAAAAAATTGTTGTTTTTGATTTCTTGTTATTACAATGATTGTACATGTCTGGGTACTGTATTGCTAGATTCTAGAAGATCGTGTACTTATCTGTTTAGTGGAATAAATATGGCTGAGGGTCGTAATTATGTGTTGTTTTTGTCAGGCTCCTAGAATTATTTAAAAAAGTAGACATACAGAAAGTTCTCCTACTTAAAAAGGAATTTATCTCAAAATTAACCCAAACTGAAAAGCCCTTAAAATATATAAACAAGACGCTGATGTCAGCGTTTAATCGGGATACAGTTATAACCGCACTGGGATTTTTACATTACAAGGTTTGAGAGGAATTGCAATAAAATTTTCCTTGGGGATGAGTATGATCAGTGAAGGATACTACCGTATGACTCATTTTCGTTGAAAATTGCAACTAGTTCTATAATGCATATAATCCAGCACATTCATAATTTTAGCATTTTAGTTTTAGCAAGATAATGCCAGATCTTTCAGGAGGGCATGGTAAAGTATTACATGTTTGGTCACATTCAACAGGTTCATTGCAAAAGGAATTTATCTGCAGAAGTCATAGCATTCAACACAACTTTTGAAATTCAATACAGTCCAAGTTATACTGGTAATGTACACCGAAGTTGCACAATAGATTTTGCTTACCGTACGTCCTTGATAAGTTCTTTCCAAAATTTGATGAGAAAGAATAATAATACTTTTATTTTGACAATTGGGTGCATTACTGTGAGTATTTGTGTTACAACACAATGGTATTCTCATGCTGTAGATTCATTTGGCAAGGTCATCCTCAAGGGACTTGTGTACTTCTGAAAGTACAAACTTTAGATAAATTAACAGAGTGTTTTCAAGTTCTGCATTCAATGTGCCGAGATATTTTTTGAACCACTAAAGTGCACATCTAAACCTGTCATGCACGTGCCAAAGAGACCTTGCGTGCACCACTGCACGAAAGGTTGGTCCTCTCAGATAGATGTTTTCACATCTAACCTTCGTTTCTCTTTCATTTTTTTCTGTAAAAGATGTTTCAATAAGTCTTCTTGGAGGTTTTTCTAACCACATCTCAAATCTTACACCATTCGATTACTGTTTCCTTTCTCAAACACTGAGCAAAAATACCCATCGATAAGCGAAAAACTATGTGCTTAGCCATTTTAGAATAAATACAATATTTCATTTCGCTTCCGTGGTCACCACCTATAATGAAGATACCCCGGCTTCGGCTATTCACTACATACACATTCCAACATCATGAGAAGCGCAATATAAGTCCGATGTAAGAAGGACAGACTGCTCTCTTTTCTTTTTTCTGGAGCTAAATTAACCATACACCACTGTATTTTTGCAGGCCTGAGTTTAGGCCAATTGTAGCCTCATGTTATCAGGGGAAGGCTGTTGTCATCTTTGTTGTAGTTTAAAGGGCAGAATGCAGTGAGTCCTTGATTTATTTACCAGCCTAGGGCCGGGATCACTGGGATTTGCTCTTTGTTGTTCAGGCCTCGGTTGTTCAAAAGGTGGATAACCCTATCGCGTGGATAAACACTAGCAAATCCACTGTCCGAACAACTGGGGCCAGTGTTGTAAAAAGTAAACCGTCCACTTTGTTTTAGGTTCCCATGCTCTTTACTTTAATCTGCCATCTTTCCTTCACTCATTAAATTTTTTTTCACTCAGTTTCTTATATTGTATTTTTTGTTTCGATAAAGAAATAAAGAAACAGTGGTTAGCTAACCTGCAACAGCTTCAAGTGCTTTATCAGTGATTAAAGGACAAGCTCTCAAGCTAAGGTGTGTCAAGTGCCTATGAAGTCTTTGAAACAAACAAGGAAAAGTCATGTGAAACAATAATAAATCTTTCCTCCCTCTTGGGCACCTTATGGCATGTTTAGAGACTCGCTGGGGTGGCCCAGTGCCAGATTTGCATGCTGTTACTCTGGTGTGGGTTTTGCAACGATTTTTATTATTTAGGAAAACCAAGGACTGTGGAGCAACAAGAAGGCCTCCCCGCTGTCTGAGGGCATGTTTTCCAGCAAAATATTTGAATTTTAGACTTTCAGTATTAAATGCAGTTTTCTGCTTTTTAAGGCAAAATTTAAGGTTGTAGTTCTGCCACCCGATACACTTGTCTAAAGTTGTGTGCCTTAAAATTAAATTTTGGTTGGGAGAATTCTCAGCTGTAATGGTATAACCTGCTCTGATCAGGTAAACATTGGGTGTCCTCGAAGGAGCTAATTAGCTCGCTACAAGTTAATAATTCTATCCACTATACTAATAACTACAAGCTTGATTTTTATGACAGGCTGACTGCTTCCCAACCAATTCTTCCACCAACCGTGCATTGATTTATGAGAAACAACCAGGGTTGGACACTTAATTTTGAGAGCACTCGCCATTCAGGTGAGTGACCCTCAAAATGCACTCGCCCAAAAGTTTACCCCTTCCCAATCTCTCTAACCTATTTAGTCATCTTTCATTATTACTACCACTAAAAATTTACTTCAACACTGAAAGGCTATTAAAGTAAATAGGAAGTCTGTTTTAGTTTCAACACGCATTGATCAGAGTGCTGGGAAAGTACGGAAAAGCAATTCGCTAACAACGTCATCAAGCACGTGGCAGACCAAAGATTATTACAATGAAAAATTCTATTAAAGACCTTAAATCCCAACATAGATCCCTGCAGTTTGCGAGTAAACGTGTTTGTTCTTCTGAGGAGCGGTCTTAAGGTGCCATGTTTGCCTAGTCACCGATGGCTCGATAGTGACCAGCAGTATCACTGACCAGGAAGCCATATTTCATATAATCTGTCTATTTACGGTCCCCAATGTTGCCTTTTAGCGCCATTTTATTAGACAGTTCGGAATATAAATCTTTGTAAAATAGAAATGGTAACTTTATGTTTAGGGATTTTCTTGGCAAAATGGAATGTAAAAAGCAGTGTTTATATCGAAATTTACACAATTTCTTGGCAACGAAAATTGTACTCGCCAAATGGGCGAGTGATCGATGATTTGCGCTCGCCCAACACTTTAAAGACTCGCCTGGGCGAGCGGGCGAGTGCTAATGTCCAACCCTGAACAACTGATATGACACAGCACATGTCCTCATCCAAGGTGACCTGAACTTCTGACCATTTGAAAGACTCAATACAAAGGTATACTTCTCAAGTTTGTACGCAGCATGGCCTGTTGATAAGCGAGTGGAATTCAACAGGTCCAAATCCATCATGACCCCTTGCTGTCATTAACTTTCATGGTTCAAATCTGCCACAATGCGGATATCCAATACGTTCGCTCCTGTCAGTTGAGGTTTTCAACATCTCGTTTGCAACGTTACTTTCAGTTTTCAATTGTCTTACAAGTTAGAGATCTTGAGTTTTGATTCAGTCAGGATTTGAACCTGCTAACTTAATCACTGTTATTTGGTGCTCTCAATAATAATAATAATGATGATGATGATGACGATGATGATGATGATGATGATAATAATAATAATGATAACTATCATTAATTTAACCAACTGAAGGTTAAAAGAGCTGTTGCTAACCTGAGTGCTAGTAGAAGTTCATTGGTTACCAGAGGGTAGCAATCAAACTTTATATGCCGCAAACCACTGATGAGATATGGAATAAAAGGATTTGTAACTGAAAGACATCACTGATTAACAAAGTCCAATGTAATTGAAGACCAGTAATATTACTTTTGTTATTTGTTACTTCACAACATATACATGTATAGCCCTTCTGATTTCTTGAAATCTGTTATATTCCTGCTTCTTCTGATGTACAATTTCCAGTTTGTAAGGTCACACGTGGGAGAAATTTGCACCACAGTGGCCTGGGTTTTCATTCTCTCACATCCACGTTTTTAAATTTAAATATCTAATAGTATGTATCTCTTTGGTTTTTTTGAATGTGAACTGAAAATAATTAAAAAAACAAAAATAATATGTTTTTGGGTTTTTACTTCACTAAACTGTACTCTAAATTAATTAATATACACTACAAACAAGCTTAAGGACGGTGCCTACTAATTCAAAGGTACTGAAGGTTTACTGAACATGCAGGAAAAGCAGATCTTAACAAGTGTTATTGAAATCCAAAAAGAAATTGGGGGTAACCACACACACACGCATTTTCCTGAAGATAATTAATCAACAATATTTGTAAAAAGCTTCAAAAAACAAAGCAGTGTTTGCGTTATTTTCCAAATTGAAGCTTAATTATCTCTGAAAAATGCGCGGTTAGCCCCAGTTTTCTTTTTGGATACCGAGATCACTTGCCAAGTTCTGCTTTCTCCACATAATTTTGAACCACGCAAAAATATCCCTGTATTAATAAGCACAAGCCATAGAAAATCCGAGTATCTTGAGATGTGCAGAATGCATGCGCAATAACAATAGTAGGCACCGTCCTTAACCCATTGACCCCTGGGAATGAGACTTAACAGATTTGACGCTAATGGCAGACAATTTTACTTGTCAACTAGGGGGTGTCCTAGGGCATTTGAGGTGTCAATGGGTTAAATGATTGACCCCTGGGAGTGACGATTTTACTCAGACAATAATCCATTGACTCCAGCTGACAAGCAAAATTATGTTGCTTGTCAATTGGAGGTGATGGGTTAAGAGCAACATTCAGTATCACTTGCACAGTGCATGAGAGATAAGTTGTTTGTGATCTAGCAGCCTCAAAGGCTTCAATACTCCTGGGAATGCATGGCTACAACAATAACTCTTTTTTTGTTTCAAAGTAGCTGTAACTGTCAAGGCTTACCAGGAAAGAAAAGCCTGCATTGCTTTAGGCACAAGGGTTTTGTTCTTCATTAGACCGCCCAAGATCTTGTCACACAACTCATGGGGTAGCATGCCCAAGCTGGTGATAGGGTGTTGGTGTCCAGGAAGACGATGACAGATGTGACTGATTAACAAGTCCTCCAGGCGATGAACGTTGCGGTGAAGGAGAGGCTGATCTTCATGACTATCCTGACTGGGACCTAGACAATGCACAAAACATGCTAATGTAGCATTGGAAACTAAATTGTTAATTTAAGTCAGATGTCATTGCAATGTACCACTTGACAGAGTTTATTCACCACATCGTTTCCATGAATAAGTCAAATGGGTGCATTAGTTTTACTGTAAATTATTTTTTTCAAGCAAGCAGGCAGGCAGTTTGCCCACCCTTGAAAAGAAAGTGGATCACAATTTGCAAAAAACAAGCTAACAAACCAACAAGAAAACAAGGTGAAACCATTCCAGCAAAGTAACTGTCCTCCAATTGATGAATAAAAACGAATCACTGAGTTGAACAATAAATTATTTATGTGTACAGCTGTAGTTTTTTAAATGTAGGTTATAGCCTTAGCAAAATACTCAAATAGTCACTCAACATTTCCCGTTGATTGTAAAACAAAATACTGGTGACTAAGTGGGTGAACAATGTTTGATCACACACAACATGCTGGACATACCCAGTAAATATTAAGAGAGGTGCATGGCTAGGCAGTCAAACATGGTTCTTATACAATGCTAAATGAAAATTATTATTAATGATTGGTAATGGCACAAGATCTTCAAGTTCCCACATTATTTTTTTTCACATTTTCTTCAACTGAATATATGCACAACCCAAAAAGCCAGTGCTAACTACTACTACTACCACTGCCGAAATAAACCTATTGTCCCAGTAATTTTGCATCAACACATCAATATGTCCTGAAGGAAAAACTGACTGTTTGTGGTGTGGACGTTGAGTTTCCTAAACAAACGAAATTTTCTCAACGTGCTGTTCAAAAAAATCATCTTTTGAACCACACTTTAGGAGAAGGAAGAAATTGGGTGGTATACCGGAAAGGACTGAAACCGTAACAAAGCAAAGCTACTTTTTCATGGTCAGTGCTTCTCAGAGGAGAGCATTCGCATCTCAAATCTCGCTTGATTATCAACAATATTGCCATCTTTGTATAAAAACGTTTTTGGCTTTATACCAGCTTGTGATTGATGTTGCCAATGTTGTCTCATCTCCAGTCGTTTGACAGCTGACTCCCCTGGTGTCTGTGCTCTTAGAACAGGATCAATAGCATGTGGATTATGTTCAACAGCACCAAGTCGAACTCCACCGCCCCAAGAGTGACCATGCTCTCTTGCTCTAACATCGTTCCTTCCTCCTATTCGTAAAACATTTGGATCAACAATATCTGGGAGACGGTCCAACTCAGGTGGCGGGTTTCTGTTTGACACTGGTAGGGCTGACATCAACTCGTTACCAGCATTATCGCTATTATCATCACCGCCACCGCCACCAACATCATCATCATCCTCAATATCATAATCGTCACTATCATTTCTGCCAGAAGTTGCATTTACATTGTGTTCATCATCTTCAGGTCTGCCCGCTTCTTTATTTGACGTTTGTGCAGAGTGAATGTAGGCACTTAATTCTGTGGATCCATGACCTGTTGAGAACACATACAGAATTCTTTATAAACAACAAGAAGCAATTTTACATCTGGCACATGCAGCCGGAGCACTGCGCATGCTTTGTGCCTGTGCAATAAACTAGGGAACTGAATATTAAACCTCAAGGCTGCAAGTAGAGGGGTGGACGTACAGTCGTACGGTGACCAAACCAAATTTTCTCACACAGATGATCTGAGTTACCATAGTTTCTTACCAATGGTGCTCCGAACGCACCTTTGGCATGCGGAGCTCCACCAATAATTTATTGTGGTAAGGTGACACAGAAAATAGTTTTTTCAAACCTGATTCATTTTTCATTTCATGTGACATAAATAGTATGTGAGCTGCAGATATGAAAATGAGTAACTGTTAACCCTTTAACTCCAAATGACCACTTGTAGATTTTACTGTGCCTTACGCCAGATGATTTTACTCGTCAATGGGAACAGTGAATGGAACCCCTTAGAGGTGAAAGGGGCAGCAAAATTTACAAGTACCTTGACTCAAATCCCTTTAAGGGGGGGTGTCACTTAACTACAGAAAGACAATGGTTGGTGAGGAAGCTTTTTAATC
>NC_090883.1:30664876-30687376 GCF_036669925.1 Montipora capricornis | reverse complement strand
ACTTGTGACAAATTTTGCATTTGAAAATACATCAATTTGCACATGAAAATAATTATTCAGCCATGCAATGTACAGTCATACAAAGAGCCATTAGGAATTACAATCAAGAAGATCATTTCAGTCTAAAAGCAATTTGTTTTCAAGGACTCTCCAGCTCTCACTCAAATCAAGTAGTTATCTGTCAACAACAATACAGTCACTGTGATATTAAATTATAAGTCTCCAGGATAAGATGATACCAAGTTTTCTTTAGCTGTGTCAGGCTTGGTTTCCAGTTCAGCATCATTACTTGGATTTGATTTTCTAGTCATCAACCTAAAATGCAATGATAAGGTTCTTCTCTGTCTCACACATCCTTTATTCAGACAGCAACTTAAACTTTCAGAGATTGAAACTATGGGTTTTCCTTAGCACAGGCCCACGACCCAGAATGTTTTTAAAGATTTTTTGTCCTGAGTGTCTTAACAAGGGGCATGCCCAGTTTTGGACCAGGAACATGTGATCACGGTGGGCATAAAAATGGATGATGGTGAGTAGTATACGTTCAATGATAGTTGCAATCATTGCAATAATTGGTTCGAATTCTGGGACTAGTTAATTAGTTGACTTTTGATCAGAGGAAAACCTCCATCTCTCCCTCTATTTTCAGAACCAGATAACACAGAGGGAATCAGTTCATAAACGATGTAACTTTCAACCGACTTCAAACGGTCCCAGAATTGAAACCGACTGCAATGATTGAAATTGCCAAAGAATGTACATACTCACTGTCATCTATTTTGATGCCCACTATGATCACATGTTTATGGTGCAAAAATGGACACCCGGGCCTTTGGTTAGCAACTGGACAAAAAAATCTTGTAAGTGGGCTGTGGGCCTGTGTTCAGCAAAACCCTCAAAGTCACACAGATTTCTAGTGTTAGTCTTGCATCTAAACAGACTAAATACAGAGCCTATCACATTTGTCAATGATTATGTTCAACTGCTAAACCTTACAAGACTACTCCATGGAAGGGGAAGGAGAGTGGATACAATTAATTCACATGTTATGACCCTTATGCACTAATAACAATTTATTATACCCTCAAAATCTTTTATTCTGCAAACATCAAATTTTATCACAAAAAAACTGTGAATGGTCTGGTATGAAAGTATCTGTCAGTGAGCAATTTGATAACTCTGGATTAACTGAATAGGTGTTTCCACTCTAGTGCCAATGACCCCTTGCCACTGTACAGACAAGTGTTTAGAACTAAGAATATGGTGGTCGACCTGTGTGCTGGCACTCTGGAACAAATTTCCATTAAATGCTGTTTGATTTTGCGACAATCCCTGACGATCAAGAATGGGTATAAGTACTTGGGTGTGTTGGAGGGCGGAGGGTGGGTATATCGTGCAGAAAGAGATAAAAGAAAAGGCAAAGCCTGAATATTTGAAGAGTGTGAAACTGGTCGAAGTTGTCCAGTGGGAATTTGATTAGGGTGATAAAGGTGTGGTGAGGTACAGTGCAGGGATTTTGGATTGGAGAGATTAGGAACTAAGAGCGATGGATGTGAAGACAAGGAAGAGGTTGTACATGAAGAGGAAGCATGGCGGGAGGGGATTGATCAGTGTGTATGATTGTGTGTGGATAACTAAAGGGGAGTCAAGGGAGGAAGTTAAAGTTTGTTGAAGAGATGTTGGAGGTGGGAGAATGAGGAGCGCCAGAAGTGGATGGAGAAAACAAGGAAAGAGACATATCAGAAGAACGGGTTGCATACATTTAGGAGTTTATGACAGATGTCAGTGAAGTAGCTGATGAGAGGTTATGGTAGTGGCTTGGAGCCGGGTATTTGTGAGAAAGCACAGAGGGGTACATGTGTATGTTTTTGCTGCTAAAAGGCAGCCTTTGTGAACAAGGTTTTTTCAGACCATAATTGAGAAGGAGGATGTAGATCCAAAGTGATTGTACTGGTTTGGTGCAGAGAGAACATCGGAGGAGGCATGATTGGATGGGGTTAAGGGTGTAAGGAAAGGAAAGAAAAGGACACTGTGAACTGAAATTAACAATTAACACAAATCAAGTCAAATGTTGGTTTTTGAGAAGAGGGGAAACTGGAGTGCCCAGAGAAAACCTCTCGGTGCAGAGTAGAGAACCAACAAACGCAACCCATACAAGACGCCGGATCTGGGAATCGAACCCGGTCCACATTGGTAGGAGGTGAGGGCTCTAACGACTGCGCCATCGCTGTACTGGGAGCTTTGTCAGAAGTATAATGTGAAGTGTGCTGATGTGTCTTACAACAAGGTTCCTGATGAGGTCAGGGAGTCAGAGGGTGGGAATATGGAGCTCTGGTGAGATAGGAGCATCAAGACAATACAGAAGATGGAACAGCTCAGGAGTGGACGTTAGTCAATCTCTCAGTGCCTTGGGATAGGAACGTGGTGACTAAAGAGGATAAAAAAATAACCAACTACTCTCCTCTGACAAAGGAAAGCAGGAAGATGCATCGGTATCCAAGACGTCTTTACAGCATCTCGTCCCAACAGGAATAGCAAAATGGCGCCCTCGGTCCCGTAGGTTTTGTCAATTATAATGGTGAGTGATTTGCACCTGTCAATACTTCACTTTGTTTTTAATTTCTAATATTTATTCATCAAGACTCACGGAAAACTACTCGTATTTTGACAATTCAAAATGTGGTTGTTTCACAATGTGATCACTGACCTGAAGAGAGGTCATGAATATAGTTATTTATACAGTTGCAGATTAGAGTTTTTTCCAAATATGGACTTCACTCATGCAGATCGATGGTGAAATGATATTTTGGCAGAGAAGTACCCAGAAGTACCCACATTTTCTCATACTTTCGGAGTTGACGATGTTATCAAAATACACCAGTTTAATGAGCCTGGAAGTGGCACTTGTGACCAGGCATTTTTGATCGTTGCATTTAAAAGCAATTGCACAAACGCAGATTTCAGATTTAACTTCCTTTTTTTCATTACCGATGTTGAACGAAGGAATAATTAATTCGAACCAGCCAAGCGAGATGTACACATCCACAGATCGACTCTCAAAACATGGGTATTATGCATCGCCGTTCACTCAAACACTCGATGTAGCTCACATGAGCTTCCCTACATTTCAATGTAGCACTTGTAACATCATTCAACTTGACACCAAATTTTTCGTCCGACACACAATGAAGGTATAACATATATGCTTAAGAGCTGAAGCCTTGACATCAAGGTCTGTTTGTAAACACAACATGGTAGTCTCCAGCTCACTGCTCACCTCTGCATTGTACATGGCTGGAAGATACTAATTACGTCATGATTTCAGTTGATAAATAAATATAAAAGAAATCGCTATGCATTATGGCAAATTAGCTTCGCTAATTGCGGGTCGCCTAGGACTGTGATGATATTGTAACGCTAATAAACAAATAAATTGAAATTGAATTGAAATTGGATACTATTCATTCCTCCTCAGTGTGTGGTGTATTGTTGGTTGGAGGGTTTTTTGAGAGATCTTGGGATTCATCACGTGTTGAAAGGAATGCAGGCCTCCTCAGTTCTTGGCACCACCCAATATTATTATTGGGAGGTTTCTACAAATGAATCCCTTTTTTTTTTTTAGAAAACTCCCTGGTTGCATGCATATCCTTCAACTGATACTTTCTGAGAGATTGCTGATCCACCAACAACTGCAGTCAAGACAAAGCAACTCTACACTTAGGGGATGAAATCCTTTCTCACAGAAAACTATCATTACCAGAGACCTCTACCATGTGCCAAATCTCACTGTGTTAAACATGTGCAGCGGTTACTTTGCGACCAAATCCCAAGTGATACTTCATGATGATGATGATGATGAGAGAAGTGATGCTCGCACTAAGTTGGCCAATTTTTTAAAGCAATTGTCTTTTTGTTGTAGACACCGGAAAAAACTCAGGTGGTTCCAATGGGATTCGAACGCATGACCTCTGCGATGCCGGTGCAATGCTCTACCAACTGAGCTACGAAGCCACACAGTTGGGTGCGGGTCAATTTGTTGGGCTGATTTTGTTCCCATGAAGGACTCAATGAATGACACTTCATGTTGTGTGGGCTCACATAACGCGCCAATCAAATCGAAACTTCAACATCCCCCCCTTCCCCGTGGGCAAACCACGGGCGTTTGACTATTCTCTGTGCCAGGGCAGTGGGGAATTTGACCTTTGCCTGCATGCGGTGGGGAAAATTGCACCGGAAGTGTCAGGTTTCAAATGATTGTTTTTTTGGCTGCGAAGTCGCTAACATCTATAAAACATGTGTTTGGGCGAGATGGAAGAGTTTAATTGAAGAGATGAAGCATTTGTGAGCGATAGGCTTACAAAAAAGGTCTTCAAAAGGTCTTTATTAAAGACGGCAGGAGCTGACAACGATTGTTCTTGACTAGGGTAACTGACAAATCCGACGAGAGGGTAGGGCATTTGAACACCATTTTGGCTCGAGGGGGCAGGAATTTGAATGATCCAATCTTCAAAATCTCAAATGCCGGGGGAAGGGGAGAGGGGGTATTTTGAAGTTTCGAGTTGATCGGGGCATAACAACAGCAGAATTACTGTAAAGGAAAGCGTGGGACACAGCAGGCTCTTGACAGCCCCAGTCAGCAAGCATATAATTGGGCATGCGGATTGAATTGTGCCATCCAAGGTTGTGGACGGTGGTTGGATCAAAGTGATTTTCGACCCATGGCCGAGGTCTCTCTTTTGCCGTACAACGCAAAAAGAAAAGAGAGCTCTGCTAGCTGTGAAAATAATTTTTCTTGTGTCAGTGAATTAAAGATTATTACCACTCTACTGCAGACTCCAGTTTATTATTTCCAGCTTCCAATGCTAGCTGACAGTCTTCAAATTCAAAACCCATGGAAGCCAGACCAAGCAGCAGCTCATCTGCATCCTATTAATAATTATATATAATCAACAGACACAAAATATCGTACCACACGGATTCACGGACGGGTATAATTTCTGAGCAACTCAATAGGACGAAAAAATTCTAAATTCTGATGTCCGCATTCCCTGAGATTAATCAGTAAGATGAGCAACCGGTAACATATAAATTAAACAAATTTAGCGAAACTTGTAAGTTTGGCAAAAGACTCACCATTCTATCCGCCATCTTAAAATCGTTTCATTTGCCAGCGGTTTCCCATACAAGGAGAAACTCGGAAAGATCAGTTTTGGTCCGAGAAGGTGTACGAAATCGTTCTCCGTAAACCAAGAAAGCACCTGAATTTTTTTACGTCAATTGCTAGTATTTTTTCTTACCAGATTCGACTTCGTTGTTATAATATAGAACGAAATGTCCGGCTGTGAAAGACATAAGTCTGTCATTTTGTGGTGTTGATCAAAGCGTAAACTCTCGACAAGCAAGTGCGCGAGCGATCTGAGCTCGTGCAACGCAACGAGAGTTACCGGTGGAACATGGCGACAGGAGATGTGAAAGACAAAATTCCGCCTGGAACTAAAGTTGTTTGTACGAATTGCTTCGATGAAAAGATTGAAGGAGAAGTTGTGGCTTTTGACTACGGAGCCAAGGTTTTAATCCTAAGTATCCTTTTTGTCTGATTGAGTTGGCTTTGTTGAGAATTTTTTTGGTCTCGTGCAGTGATGTCGGTTTTCGCTTCAAGTATTTCCTGTTTCGTTGATGGTTGTATACAATTTTACATGTATCAAGGAAGCTAATCTTTCAACTTAAGGTGATATTAGGCATTATTGGCAACTAATCGAACGATGGGATATGCTGCACCTGTTGTGATTCGAGATTGATTTTTTGTTGCGTAAATTCGATCCTTCGAAATTTCCAAAATTAATCGAGGTTAAAAACGCTTGTATGTTGGTTATGCTTGTTTGGAAAAGGATGCTTGCGATAAATTGGCCTATTCATCAGAGTCTTCTTTTCACGGTTTGTAAGCTCGAGTGGATAATGAAAGCAAACAAATCATTGATCGAGGTCCAACTCGATTATATTTCGGGTCATTGGTGGAGTCTTCTACATTTTTGGATATTTCTGTTCAAACCTGTTACTTGCCGAAGTACTAATGGTGACTTGCCATTCTTTCTTATAACAATGTGAAGTAGGGGGTCGTGTTCTTAATAACCCAAATACGTACTAAATTTTGAAATAGTTCAAAATCAAGACTTCAGGATGGTTTTCGTTGAGTTTTGTAGCAAAGTGGATTCAATTTAAAGAAAATCACTAAAATTAATTAATTAAACTAATAGAACTTAAAATTGTAAGCGTATATAGCAATAATTATTGTTTTTGCAGTGGTACAGTGATAAACATTTCCAGCCTATTAGCAGTTGCAATATTACCTTGAAACTTTTGGGAATTCATTACAATAAGCTAAAATTCATTTAAAGTAAGTTGCTAGAAAATAATTTGTTTTGGAAAACTTTCCAAAACTAATTATTTTGAGAAGCCTTCCAAAGGGTGAAGCTGAAAAGTGACTAACGCTAAAAACCTGCAGCCCTTGACGTCCTGAAAAACTATTTAAATGTAGTGCAACGCTTTCATGGTAAAACGAGAAACACAAATATTTTGAAGGTTGTTAAAGCATGACTGTCGCAAAGGAGAGAAATGATCATTAAAGGAAACCTCCACTAAAACAAGAATACAACTTCAAAATATTTAACATAATGTTTACAATCAAAATTGTTCAAACGTTTTCTAATGGAATCGTTTGTATCCGAAATAAATGAATTTCAAAAACGCTTGTTTTGGTTTTCAAATTTCCTGGGCGCCGCCATCTTGAATAATTGTGACGTGTAATGGTTGCTCTTTTTTTATTTGCACAAAGAGCTTTTGTTTTAAAACAATAGGGCAACCATGACACGTCACAATTATTCAAGATGGTGGCGCCCAGGAAATTTGAAAACCAAAACAAGCGTTTTTGAAATTCATATATTTCAGATACAAAAGATTTCATAATTTAGAAAATGTTTGAACAATTTTGATTGTAAACATTATGTTAAATATTTTAAAGATATATTCCTGTTTTAGTGGAGGTTCCCTTTAACCATTCATCCCTGAAGCTGCCACCATTCAGTAAAGTTGTCTGGCATTACACTTTCTAGACTGAAAAGGGTATAAGTAAGCACACTAATATTGTCATTGAAGTTGACAGAGAAATTTAAGCATTGGTGGCATTTCCCAGACACTCTAAAAAGTGACAGCTGCTGTTGTTCCAGTTACGGCAACATCGGCAACGGAGCAAGAAAGGCACACAGCTGCACTCCCCCACCTCCTTTCCTATGGAGGACCTCTTTTGAGGAACATGTGGACATTTGCCATACCCCAAAGTGATAGGTCCTTAACACTTTCTAGAATCTTTACCAAATGCAAGGAAAAATACTGCTGACATCAAGATGCTGAATATGGCCCATATAAAAAATATGGAAGTGACTGAACTGTCTACCAAACCAGCTCCATCTCTGCGAAGTCTGGACTTTGAGAAAATTGATAAGAAGATCGCTGTTGCTTTAGAGCAGAAACGAAGGGCAGCGGACAAAAGAGGGATTGATGTTACACCAGGGGCACAGCGATTGTTTGACACCATCAACAAAACGTAAGTTTGGAAGAATACAGTTGAACATGTTAATTTGTTAACTGTCTTAACTCCCAGCAGAGACTTCACAAATAATTATTTGTGCTGGCATTTACACTGTATGCAAGATAATTTTGTATGTAAAGATGCTAAGAGTTAATAACCCTTTAAGCCCTAAGAGTGATCAGAATCAAATTTCTCCATGTAATATCAATGCTTAGTAAAACAGAGTGGTCATGAGAATTACGGACAAAATCACTCAAGATAAATTTGCTTGATATTTTTCAACCTCTCCCCACTACTTCTGTAGGAAATGAATAGGGCAACAAATGAGAATTCAAATTTTGATCTCAGGGTCCAAAGGGTTAAATAATAACATTTGATTCCTAGTTGTTTGGCAGGGATAACTAGATTTGTTCACCAACAGATTCAAAGAAGTCGAATGGAAGGGTAAGACGATCGTTGTTATGGACGATGTAACCATTGAACCTACTTACCAGGAAGACTCTTGCCATGGGAGTGAGCAGTTGCGTGAACATATCATTAAGATAGTAAGTAGCTTTTGTTATCCTGTCACATCCTGTTATGGCTTTCATGAAGAGTAGGGAGCAGGTATTTCCTCCAGCTGTTGTAACGCATGACTTCTGGCTACTTTCAGACAACACCCAACCTCCCTACTTGTCAATGGGGTAGTTTAGGAGTCAATATGGGTTATTAACAAACATAATAGATTTTTCTCGCCAGTGGGGCACTTATGTCCAGACATGCAAGTAATTACCGTATTTACCTGTTTGTAAGTCGACCTTTTATGGCCTGAAAATAAGCTCCAAAAATCGCCCTCGCCTTATCCACGGGTCACAGATTTAGAGCCAAGTTACAGCTAAATATTATTAATATATTCAAAATTAACAATAATGTTGTCTTGGGCATAACAAACGCAGTGAACAAAAGACTTCAAAATGAATGTAAGCAATTCCAGTTGAAGTGAAAAAGGATTTGTCCAACTCTAAAATTTTAATGTTGAAGACACTCACAAGCACAGATATGAAAATAATAAACACTGGAAATTTTCGTTTTCCAAAGGCGGAAAGCTCTAAAAGGCATTTCTGTTTCTTCAAATAAAATGCGATCGTTTAATGGCTTAGTAACCTGGCACAATACCTTATGTTTGCGTGCAAGCGTCATCTCTCATGTTGCCTGAAAGTGCTGGCTAGTAAGGATTGTTTTTTATTCTTTATACAAACCTGGCTGATTTAAATGCTTTTGCAAACTTCGTATTGTTTGGTTTATGAGTGTTTTGTTTGTCATGTGAGAAATGATAAGTCAAGGACAAATTAAATCTTGCACATTTCACATCGTTTTTGAAGTTATTTTCAAAGATTGACTCCTGCTTCTGTGATGTTGTGCTTATCTTCTAAAGCCCTTTATCCTTGAACAATTACCGTAATTTCCGGACGATTACCCGCACGGCAGATTACCCGCAGCGGTCTATTTTTGTCAAAAGGGGAAAAAACGTTCAACAGATTACCCGCACTGGCCTATTACCCGCACCCCAAAACCGAAAAAATCTTGCTATTGCATTTCCGGGACAAGAACTCACAAACTTGGAGCGATGAATATTCCATGTTGTTGTTTACAAAGCAGAAGATCGATAGCATTTTCTGCTAAGAATTGGCTTTTGATAATGCAGCCTTAAACACTCTCCTTAGTCATTTCTGGTTTGTCTTGTTAAAACGACCTAAATATCTAATGTATTAACGCTAAGACTCGATAGAATACGAGTTGAAGGCCAACATCTTTACGATTGATCATTGAGCGCCATTTTGATAGGTTGAGAGAAAGTGGGGGCGAGTGTTAAAAATACCTGATGGGGTGGTGGTTAGGCATACCCAGGGGCAAAAGACCGGGCCTATATAAGAAGTCGCTTAAAACGGGAAAATGCTCTATTACGGTACTCAAGCCAGGGGTAGCTAAGAACATTTCACTGATGCGCTGAACAATCCAGCAAATTTTTCACTATAGTTAGTGTTTTGTTTACACATGTGCCGACAATCACGTTCTAAATAATTATGCGGTGCTGTGAAATATGTCGGCATCTTGTTTTGTAGCTTTGAGCGTGCTTTCACAAAAAATGCTTTCAATCTTTCATATACAAAATTGAAAGGAGTGCAGGTGAGAAATGCTTTTAAATTAAGCGAAGAAAAAAGCAGTGAAATACAGTAATCACTTAAACACTATTGATTTGTTTTTCATTCAATTTGCATCGGCTTTCATTGAGGGCTTTTAGAACACTAGAATAAAACATCACACAAATCTTGAATAGGAAGCGTTTTCAGATTGAACTACGGTAACAAACAAGCTTGGCAACACACAAGTTTTAAGGAAGCATCAGTTTAATTAATTAGTAAAGGTTTGAAATTATTTAAACAAGATTGTAAAAGATTTGTTTCGAACGGAAAAATTTGTGGCATCACAAAATAAACACATTCGCATCTTGTTACTTTTTCAGCATTGAATTGTGTCTCACGATAAACTCTTTCTTAAAATGGAAAAGGATTTGTTAAAGTGAGAAATTCATTCTCATTTACTTTTAATTTGGTGACAAGTTGTGACATAGTCGAAGGGAAAGATTATTGTTTTTTATTCAATTTGCTTCGGCTTTCATGGTCTTTCATCGAGCGGTTTTACAAAGACTACGGCAAATAAAGCATCATTTTAAAGATTGAATCAACGAACGAGGCAACACACAGATTTGAAGGAAGTGTTGTTTTAATTATCCTCATTTTAACTTGTTTCAATCTGTCAAATTCTTACCTGAGATTTGAAAATTATCGCATTACCCGCACCTTCCTATTACCCGCAGCAACCGCGGTTTACTGGAAAATTAACGCATTACCCTCGGGTAATCGGCCGGAAATTACGGTAAACAGGTTAGTTTGAGGTTTACATGTTCGATTTTCTGAGAACTTTTTTGAAACTCAAGGACAAAATACCCACATATACAACAACTGCTGAACCACAAAACTATTAAGCACTTGCGGCCCTGATTTTTTTGTGTATCCACAATTCCAGAAATCGAATAATATGAGATTAAAGTATCCCATGAAGATCAACAAAGAAATTCAGAAATTGCTTTTTTTGCCTTCAAAAATGGGGGCTCGACTTACATTATATACATGAGATCGACTTATACACGGGTAAATATGGTAAATGCAAACCCAATTTTGATACCCAACATGAAGTGTCTCTTTATGTCCAAGCATTTTCTACCTACAATGGTTTTCTAACAATAAGGTTAGGGAAGAGGTTAGCACTTTTAGGTCAGGGTAATTGCAGCCGTTTTTCATTACTTAAGGAGCAGTATTTGGAGACACTTTGATGTTGATAGACCATTAAATTTTTACAGTTGTAGCTAAGTTACCTGGCCTAAGAATGGATGCGAGGCTGTTGGCAACCCTGCTTTGATACAAAACTTTGTGCTTTTCTAATGTTAATGTAGACTAATTTCAGAATTACGATAACCTAATTTGCATGAGAAACGAAGTGAGGACTGTATCAATACAAGGTCACCAGCAGCCTTGCTGTGCCTTATAACCAAAAATTCAATTCAACCTTTGACAAGGGTAAAAAGTAATGCTGACACAAACACTTACCTCATTGTGGGAAATAATGAGAAGGTACAAGGATGTAGATAATAGCCGGGAGCTGGGAAAATTACCCGGCTGTGAGCGTGATTTTTCCGGCTGTAAAAGGCAGAAGCCGCCTGAGAAAGAACTTACTCTCCCTCTAATATTTGTCGAAGAATGTCAGTAATTTTTTTTCAAAAATCTGCCCACACCTTAGTTTCTCTTTAGCCGTATATGTAACTGATATGAACGTTAACACTCCCAACAACAAGTGATTACCTAAAATTACAACAAGCAATTACCTAAAATTACCTAAAATTAGGCTTGGGCCGAGCCAAATTTGTCCTCGTGAATAACATCTCACATACCCACGGCCAGCTCCCGTTCTGGCCTTGTAGCTCAGTCGGTAGAGCAGCGGTGATCTAATCCGAAGGTCGTGGGTTCAAATCCTACCCTGGTCAGAGTTTTTCTCTGTCCTTGTGTGGGCCCAATTCCAATACTAGGGTTGATCCTTGATGGAATAATTGGGTACAAAAACTTCACAGTAGTGTTCGGCCTCCCTCGAAATGGGAATCATTACCCCAAAGGCTACTGAAGGACAACAACGAGCGATTACCTAAACTTAGGCTTGGGCAGAGCCAAATTTGTCCTTGTGAATAACATCTCACACACCCATGGCCTGCTCCCGTTCTGGCCTTGTAGCTCAGTCAGTAGAACAACGGTGATCAAATCCGAAGTTCGTGGGTTCAAATCCCACCCTGGTCAGAGTTTTTCTCTGTCCTTGTGTGGGCCCAATTCCAATACTAGGGTTGATCCCTGATGGAATAATTGAGTACAAAAACTTCACAGTAGTGTTAGGCCTCACTCGAACTTGGAATCATTACTCCCATTTTTTTTTTTAGTTCGAATGATTGCATTGCGTTTCTATTTGTAGGCTCTTTTGTGTCAGCGGTAGTAATTACCCCTCACGTATGCAAAATAGTAAATGCCAAATCTCGCATTCATGGCTTAAAAGACCTGTAGTGGCCAAGATTCACTTGATATGTTGGGGAAAAGGGGAAAGAAAACTGATTCTGAGGTCAATGGAATAAGATTTTTTTAAACTGGCCTAAAGTAACACAACAAGTTCTAGACAACCAGCTGAGATTATCGAAAGAAGCTTCTTCACTTCCATGGCAGCCTCTCTCAGAATTGCTTACTTCATTGCTCAGTCATCTCCACATTGATCATATTCCATATTTTACTCTAGTTTAGTTGAAATAACAAACATCAACATCAGAAATGTTGACTTTCAGTTTACTGGAGCTTTATTATGGGAAATCTGTTTATCTGTGTTCACTGGGAAAAGTTCCAAATGCCAAAATGGGATCAATTTTGCACCAAAATCAAGGAAAACGTTTTTCTGGGGGTGCATGCCCCCGGACTCCGTTAGGTGAATCGTGCCAAAGGCACGATTTAATGGGCCTCCGGCCCATCATACGCGCCTATGATGTCCCATTCCCGCCTATAAAAATTTGTATCTACATCCCTGAGGTAGCACATGTGTAGTAAGACTTAATAGGACTCCTCATTTTGGACATCAAAATAAAAGGTGGATGTACCATGGTTTTCAGATTTCAACTTCACTACACAGACAAATGCAATCTATTAGGTTTATTTTGGTATCTTTCGGCCTCGCACCAGCAGCAAGCATGAACCACCTACATTTGGAACAATAACAACAACTAATTGACTACGGGGAAACGATTCCCTGTGACACCGCCGGACACGAAAAACCAAAAAAACCCCCGTGGGGGAAAAAAACTGGAAACGTATTCCCCGAACCAATGCAATGCCACGATCCCTCCGGGGTTTAGAGAACCTCTAGTTACAAAATAATAATGATTTATAAAGGAAAGAAAAGTTAATCGGACTGATGCAGGCCTAGAATGCCTCACCAACGTGATGAACTGACACTTTATAGACAACCTCCTACCCATCATGCCTTACATCAATTGTACCGACACCCTTCTGTTCTCGTGCCGTAGAAATATCAATTTCTGTCTTATTCGCACGCTCAACCGTCAGAAATTATATATTTCAACTTCACTTCACAGACAATGCAATCCATTAGGTTTATTTTGGTATCTTTCGGCCTCGCGCCAGCAGCAAGCATGAACCACCTAGAAGACAAAGAACGGGCTTGACGATTTGTCTAAGAGAAAAACAAGAAAACTAGCAGTATCGGTTACAAACCCAAGGGCTTAGAGACCGAAAGTTTGACGTCTGTGCTGTCTTCAACATACCCATCCTTAGCGGTTGCGGACTTCCAACGACCGTGTCTCTGAAAGACTCTATCAGGCACTCCACTATTAGCCGCAGCAGATGCCCCCCTGACCGGAACGAGTGAGTGCCGTAGACCTGGGGGTCTGGTACAAAACCTCTCAGGGTTTTGCGCAAGGGGTCCCTAAAAGTACTGTAACCAATGGGCTTATTATTGGAGGCCAACTTGTAGGACTTTTTGGTCTTAATCAACCGCCTGAAAATAAATTGGTCTGACAGAGGATCGATATTAAACCTGTTTAGATACTCTTCTAGGATCTTGACTGGGCAGGCCGTACCCTCTCCCTTTGCGATCAGGACCTCATCACCTTGCCTTAGTTGATCATTTTTGCTCTTCTCGACTTTAATTGACATGTACCCAGTGTGAAAGGAAATTTGATTTCTTTTAATCCTACTGACGTCATCAAACCTGAGGAAACCCGCGAAACACAGTAGATATAGGCAAACATTTCTAAGCTCCAAACCGTTAGACAGGTGAGCCCCGCCAACTATACTCTTAAGTAATTCCGGTGTGATAGGCTCTTTCCGATTCGACCTTGCGGTGCCTAAGATTCTCTTAGACGCATCCCTAACCGCCACAACTAGCGAACTATCAGTAGGGGAGGCCAACCCAGCAGTTTCATGCACCCATTTTATCCCATAGAACGCGGCATCAACAGAACTACAAGAGCCAGTAGTTTCTAATAAGTACTGTAAATAAAGGGCCACTGGAAGCAGTTCAGCCAGAAATGAAGTAACTTCGCCCCAACGCGAGGCAAACTCTTTCCACCTGTTGAACGCTCGCGTGTATCCGTCGACAGTGCCTGTAGCCCTAAACATTAGAACAGTGGATTTCATTCTATCAGCCAAATTCCTCAAATCGGGGTGCTCTAGATTTCCGACATCCTTCCAGACTCTGTGCTGGAACACATCTGAAAGAAAAAAGCGACAACAAAATGGTGGGCTACATACACGTTAGTTTGCTAGATCCATTAGTACACTTGAAACTGAAAATAAAACACCAGTAACTGTCCCACACTGGACAATGACGGGAAAAAGCGGATACCAAAGATCCGCTAAAAACTAATGGAAAGTGGATACCAAAGATCCAGTCACACTACTGTATGCCATGTTTTCGACATAAATTCCAACCAGAAATGGCCACATCTTGACTTAATTGCACTTATCGCACCATCCATCATCTTCAGTACAAAAACCTGATGAACACAGTCGTTCACTGACATTAAACTTGACTCTAAGAGCGGCCACTTTAAAACACAAATTCTTAGCTCCAAACAAACGGTTCTTAGCTTTGCCTCTGACAAAGAGACACTTGTGATCAGGTAATAACAACCAATCATGCACAAAAGGACTCCAATGTCTGCCGTCTTGAGACAAGACTGTCCAAAAATAGGATGACTTCCACACTGGAACAACAATTGATCCTTCAGCCTTGCATAGTTTCAAATGATTGATAACTCTTACAATCAAGGAAACCGGGGGCACTAGCCAATTATTCTCATATTTGGAATCTTGAATAAATGCGTCAACCGCTTCTGTTCCAGGCTGATAAAACCTAGAGTTAAAGCGAGCAAGCTTGGTGTTATAGTTGCAAGCGAACCTGTCCACCGAATGCGGACCCCACCTAACGTCCAACATTCTAAAAATATTATTGTTTAATGCATTATCATCAAAATCTATGATTCTACTGAGACAATCCGCCACTGTGTTCAGGTGTCTTGGGATCCATTTCATTTGAGTGAAATGCTATTTGTTGCACACGAAGCGAAAATTTCTAAAGCTAGAGACTGCAATTGCTCATCACGACTTCAACTATTTACAATGCTTACAACATTCTGATTATCGGTGAACCAAGCCACCTGTTGGCCTTTGAGATCGTGAGCAAAGCTACTAATAGCTAACTGAACCGCTTTTAATTCCACTCATCGGATGACCAGTTCTGCTGAAATATTTTACCTTCGTTTTCAACAAAAGAACTGCAAGCGTAATCAGAAGCATCCGAATATACAATCTTCAAGGGCTTGCTTTCGGTAGGCCACGCCGCCCGACCGTTCAGAGAACGTGCGTTTAGTTTCCAAAACATTATTTCCCGAATAGCCTCATCAGTGAGCTGGACATTAGAATTCCACGATGACCTACCATATAACACATGGTATAATGACCTAGTCATAATGCGCGTGACGTTACCCACAAAAGGAGAGAATGAAATGATCATGCCAATAAGCGAAGCCAGATCCCTAGCTTTGACTACGCGAGATTCACAATCACTGAGGAAATCAATAAAATTAACAAATTTGCGCAGTCGTTGATCAGTGGCAGCAATGGTGCCCCGAATAGTGTCAATCACACAACCTAGCCAAACTATAACATGAGAAGGATCCCACTGGGACTTTGCAAGGTTTACAATAAAACCAAACCTAATTAGATCGCTATGCACCTTCAAGCTGTGAATTTTAGCAGTTAACTCGGTAGCACCCCCGCCCAATCCGTCATCAAGAAAAACGACTATCGGAATACCATTGGACCTCCACATTTTAATAACTGGCTTAAATAGTTTTGTGAATAAACATGGCGCCGAAGACAGACCGGATGGGAGAACTGCAAATTGAAAATAACGAATAACCCCGTCACCAAAACCCCACCTAAAAGCAAAGAACCATCGGTGCTCTGGAAAAAACTCTACATCATGATACCCAGACTTAAGATCAAACTTAAAAAGGGAATACCCCCGTGAAATAATTGAAAGCGCGACTTTGAGATCTTTGCATTTAAATTTTTGTTTGTAAACGTACAAATTGACATGTCTAAGGTCCAATATCAATCGCTTCTTCGATTGTGTGGAAACTGACAAGGGATTCACAATATCGGGAGCTTCATCTAATTCTTTGATACAATTCATCTTGAGTAGATCTAGAACCGCCTCGGAGACAACGTCCTTCTCCTTAAGAAGTTATTATCGCTATGTTTCGGAGGAGGGAGAGAAACAAAAGGAATTTTATAGCCTTCTCGAATAACTTCCAATAAAAAACCCGGAGCAATGATTCCTTCCCACTCTGAAATGCATTTTGCTAGCCTTCCTCTAACTGATGTAACAGATTTCGCCTGAGTAGAATCTAATTCATACGAATCAAATATACAAAAATGTGCACGAGAAGAATCGACTCCCACACAAGGAAAATAAACATCATCATCGACAACTAGATAATCATTAGTAACAATGGATCAACTACACCTTGATCGCCCTCATCTAGTCAGAAGCTTGTACTGGGTTTGGATTGAAAAGTCGAGCATTGAGCTCTCCAATGTCCTGGCTTGCCACATTGAAAACAATTCCCGGGTCTAATTCGACTCCTGCTTTGTGCCTCCACCGTTGGAATTTGTTTAAGACCTAGCGAATTTCGTTCGCCCGAACGACTGGGACCTGAATCCTGAACGACCGAATCCTTTCTGGCAGCGAACCCCGAAGCAGCAGTTCGGGATCTTGAAGCCGACTGTGCCTTGGCGCGTGCTTCAGCTTTGAACATCTTTTTCTCATCGTCAGAGTCATCAGCGATCTCGCTATTTTATACTCCTGGACCGTAGACCAGCCGTACTGTGACTTGTCGGCAAGAAGGATGTGCTTTTGGAGCTCTTTCAATAAGTCCTCACCTTTCTGGAGCGAGTCCTTAACTTTGTCCAGAGCATTCGCTTGAGCGGCTGCTTTAGTTTCCTCTAAGGTGTCCTGAATCTTCGCGTTAAACCTGAATTGATCTTCATTCGCTTTCTTTTTAAAACGCCTTGGTTCTTCCATTTTAAGTTTCTTGATCTCACGAATCTGAGCGTCTGACGAGTCCACGTGCGATCTTTTTAACTCGTCTATCGATTTCTGGAAAAGCTGCTCCATTGATTTCATCATGGTCTGGTTGTTGGTTTCTATCATTTTAGCAATGACGTCTTTCGAAACGCCCTCTTCATCCATGGCAGTTGAAAGAAAAGACTTGGAAAGAAACAAAAGTTAATCGGACTGATGCAGGCCTAGAATGCCTCACCACGTGATGAACTGACACTTTATAGACAACCTGCTACCCATCATGCCTTACACCAATCGTACCCAGACCCTTCTGTTCTCGTGCCGTAGAAATATCAATTTCTGTCTTATTCGCACGCTCAACCGTCAGAAATTATATTTAAAAGGGGCACTGGGGTACAAGATTCACCATTAACTTTCAATTTTGTTTGTGTCAAATGTATATGTACAATCATGCTTAAATACTTAGTTATAAGAGGCATCCTAGACTACTATAAGAGACACCTTGAGTTCAGAACAATTTGAGAGTACACAAAGATGTCTTTACTGAAAAAATGCTGTGCCTGCATTCGGTAAAACTATGGTAATTATTAGCTTCAAGCTTTGCAGGTGTTAATGGTTAAAATGCATGAAATTGTGTTTTGCAAGTGAAATGAGACGAATTTATGTATAAGAAGCAGTACTAGACCTTTTTACTGATACAGCGGCCATTTTGCGGAGGCAGTGTGGCCCAGTGGTTAGGGCGCTTGCCTTGAGATCCGGAGATCCTGGGTTCAAGACCCGCTCTGACCACTCGTGGAATTTTTTTCTGGTTGTCCCTGGTTCAACTTCCCAGCTGCACTTGTAAATAGCCAACTGGTTTGCCTCCGGCCAGTTGGGATTCTTAACAGTTGTAGCTGTTGTGTTCTGTTGTTTCGTTGATTGTGTTTCATTGGCCCTGAAAAGCCCCTCTTGGGAGCAGTCAATTAAGTATGTATTGTATTGTATTGTATTGTATTTGATTTCTATTGTTTTGAAAGACATTATGGGATGCCCAGGGGGCAAATAAATATGTACATGTATTTGCCCCTTGGGCATCCCATATTAAGTAGTTGAAACAATAGGAATCAAAATGGCCGCCGTATCGGTAGAAAGGTCTATTTCAGCAACAAATTCAGTTTTCTCCCAGTAATAATAATAAATTTAATAACAACAGTAATAACAACAATAATAATAATAATTATCATTATTATTATTTTTATCTTGCCATTAGGTTAGAAAGCACAATCTAGATGAAAGAAATGGACCTGGGTAACAACTCGAACTTCAACTCGTTGACCATCAAGATGTTTGAAAAAGAGGTCACTGTATGGAGTGTTGTCTCCATCTGCTGCCATCCCAGGAATGATGTTATGTCCTGCAGGGCTGACATGGACCAAGAGGGCTGGCTAATGTTGCAGGTAGAAGGATTGCAGGGCTAAGGACAGCTCCCAAATTGTCGCATTGCCAAGTGATCTTCATTCGGTAATTCAATTTTAAGATAGAATACTGAAAACGCTAGACCTTGGATGTTTCTGGGGCACGCGGAGACGTTAATCACCAAACTGCCGTGGTTCACGTGAAGGTTTAGATTTAGTCAATGACGTGGGTGGAAACTTTTCCTCTATTTAAACTATTCCATCTTAAAGTATTAAGTATTTGTAAGAGTTCATGAAGCCTTTATTTTTTTGTTTTTGTTTTAATGCTGAAATTTAAAAAATGGAAAGAATAGGAATAATTTATAATAATGCTTTCAACCTGTTATCCTATTCCAAGGAGTTTTTATTTCTCATTTAGATTCTAGCAATTAGACAAGTATTATTTTTTCTCTCTATGGATACATATATTTTGTCTTAAATTAAACAAAATTAAATGTGAAAATTCATCTCCAGTCACTGAAGCACCAATCACTGAGGAGAAACTTATTTTTGTTTGATATTTCCATTATCAATACAGTAGGCAAGCCAAATGCAATACTTTTATTTTATTGAAACCAGCTTTAGTCTACTGGCAGTTTATTTTTTTTTAACTGTACCAAGGGCATGTGTTGTTAAGACAAATAATTTCAAATCTTCCTCAATATTTAAATGTGCTTATGCTCTAAAAACAAAGTACAAAAAGTTATTCAGGGGGGGGGGGGGGTGTGAAGATATGGAATTTTTGGGTGGGGAGGGGAAGGGAGAGTTGGGGATTTTAGCAATAGTAGGGTTGGTGATTCCAAGCAGTAAAATTTCATGTGCCTGGAGGTTTCTGGTACATTTAGACTTGCAGAACGATTTGATAGCGGTTTCGTAGATTTGAGGCCAAATTTAAGATTTTAAGCTCTGCTGCTAGGCAGGTTTTTTTTTTTCAATTCAGAGCAAGGTCACCCAGGGTAAGGAGGAAGTTTGAATTCAAACTGAATTTGCAAAAAAAGAACTTTCTTTGATGCTACCTTGTTCTTTAGCCTTTAGTCTATTGCGGATTTGCACATAAATAGGCACAGGACTCTCACTTCCGAGGACTAAAAGCAAAATTTGAAGAGTATTCTTTTTAATGCTGTGAAGTGGCTCGGGAAACTGCTTGTTGAAATTAATACTAATGAAGATAATTTGTTCCGAGGATAGATGCGGGTGGAAGGGTTGGCTCCCATTTAGTCAAAGTATCAAAATTAATAATTTTTTTTGTTGACCCAGGCGCAAGATAACTGCCTTACAAAACAAATCTTGTCTCTCATTGTACAGTCATTGTTTTGAAATCTTGTCATCAATTTTTGACTTGGGATCATTTGTAGAACAAATTCACACTCTGAAGGGTTTCACGTGAGAAGCACCTTGCTCTAGAGCTTATTTTATCAAAAAGATTGTGGACATTTTTCGTGGCAATAACTGCTACTGTCAATGGACTTCATAGGAATTTTTATATGACAAAAAAAACTGCTAGGCAACACAAACAAGTTCATCCAGTTTTTTTGTATGTGCAAGGATGTTGGCCAGACTCTTTAATGAAGGCACACATTGGTGCACAATTTACGAGGCTGGTTATTTTTCCAATCAGCCAATACAATTAAAATTTCAAGACATATCTGATAATGGTGTCCCTTGGGCCCCATTTTAGAGCTGAAACTTTTACTTAGAGTTTGTCGAATGATTTCTGCGCAACTTTATAAAGGATAGTATACGATTGGTGTCTGCCATCTAGAACACCTACTGGAAAGACAAAATAGTTACTCCTGCTGTTATTATCAGTTCTTCAATTGTTCAGAAACCTCCCACAGAAAGTCGATTTTATTTCTAATATTTGCAAGTGCCACCCTTTGGACAGGAGGGGTCCCCGTTGACTAACCTTGTTTTGTCCAGGGTCTCTCTTCTTCCGCCCCAAGGGAAGGGAAGAATAGAGACCCTGGATCGAGGTTGGTCATTGATGACTAAAATCGTCTGGTGTAAGAGTACAATCCAGAAGAATCACTTTTAGGGGGGGGGGGGGTGGGGGTGGGAGGGACAGTGCGCAGTGGCTGAAATGTTTCTAGCAGTTTTCGTTGTTGCGTCCCTCTCCCGAGAGTGAGCGAGAGTCCTTTTGTCCGAGACGATAGGCGACCAATCATGACGGGAAGGTAAACTGTGAATGACAAAGGCAGGGTACCACTTTTAATAAAACCCTGAAAAGTTTCTTGCCGTAGCAGCTTTCCCTCTTTTCAGTACTTGCTTGTTTTCTGTGGCTAATAGGCAAGAAATTTGATCCCTTAATTTTGTCCAAAGCAAATTCCAGTTTGCCGTAAATGCGAAACTGAGGGTGCGTTCGATTGACCGTATTCTGGAATAGGAATACATGGAATAGAAGTCAGAAATCCTTCCTTTTCACGGAGATTCACATTAAAATTGTGAAACACCTGCTAAAATGCTATTTTAAACATATCTTTATTATCCTTGTTGCTTCTAAACACCAGACATAACCGTTTTGAATCAGCACTCCACCTATTCTTATTCCGGAATACGGTTAATTGAA
The DNA here is from genome assembly GCF_036669925.1 of Montipora capricornis. Lineage (NCBI taxonomy): Eukaryota > Metazoa > Cnidaria > Anthozoa > Scleractinia > Acroporidae > Montipora > Montipora capricornis. The sequence goes on along the minus strand of NC_090883.1, from coordinate 30,666,060 downwards.
AGCACGCTAAATCACTCTAAGATCCTCAAATCCTTAATATTCTTAAATATTTAATAGTTTAGCGGTAGCATTTACTGACAAAGGAAATTAAAGTGAAATATTGTTTAAAACGATGACGTAATCATCTTTCATGTGTGCAGCTTCTCAAAATAAAAATTTACACTGTTGTTCATTAAAAAGCATTGTAGGCTGCATTTTACACTGACCGACAGATGGTGCCTTATGATTGTGGAAGTGTAAACTGCAGGTGGCAGGTCAGTGTTTCACTATAGCGGAAATAACCCAAACCTTTAATAATGCTAACATCAGGCCTAAACACTATGCTTTAGATAATGTTTAAGCCTAAGTTTATCATTTTTGTGAGCGTTTGGGTTGTTTCAACTATAGTCAAACAATGACCTGCAAACCTACACTTTGCACATTCCGTTATAATAGACCAAATCGGCTAACCCGGAGGGCGTCCTGGTCAAAGAAAATAGAGCTCGTATCCTGAGCCTCCAGTTGATGTGTTTGGAAGCGAGGTTCAGGGGGTGCAAAACAAAACGTTTTCAGTCCCTCGGGACTCAAAATGGTCGCCTTGTGGAAAAGGCCTGTGTTGTACCACAGGTAACCCAATTACATAATTTGAATGCGCAGTCAACGTAACAGTTTGTAGGGGTTTATGTGGGAAACATGAAATACAGAAAAAAAAAATCGGCTAATCCTAGTTTACAGCGAGAAAAATACAAGAAATGAACTTACTTTTACTTCATCTTCGTCGCCTTGTGAATAAGGCCCATGTTGTACGCAATTCAAATCTCCAAGCGGTCAAGAATCTTAGTCAATTGTATTTGCATTACAATGTAGCATTCACATGTAAATGATACGGAAATGCCTGGAACGAAGCGTTTTATTCCCATAGGATTTGAACTGGGTACGACATTGAGTTGGCCGATTTGGTCTATTGCGGATTTGCACATAAATAGGCACAACTCGCTCTCACTTCCAAGGGCAAAAAGCAAAATTTGAAGTGTATTCCGCCGTCCTGTGGTCCTGTTTACCGTGAGGTTTTTGCGCTATACTTTTCCGCAAATTTCTGCGTCTGTTAATAGTATATGAATAGTTTGCGTATAATAAGAGCATCTTTTAGCTGGATAGGCCACCCTGTTTAAATAAGGTTCCAGTCTGTTTCATGCACAGGCCCT
>NC_090883.1:30639876-30659876 GCF_036669925.1 Montipora capricornis | reverse complement strand
AGGTCAAAATCGAGCCTTCAGAACGAAATTCAATATGGCGTCTAGGAGTGCCAGCGAGAGTTGGCCTGGCTTTGAAACGTCTCCAAGAACTTACTCATTGTAGATTTAAGACCTATAACTCGTAGGGGTGTTGATGTCGCTCTTCGAAACTCGATCCTTGCGTCTGTAAGGTCGAGACCTCCTCGAAAGAGCTTGGTCGCGGGCTAGCATTGGACCCGGCTTTTTCAGGCATCTTTCGCAACTGTACCACTTACAAATTTCACTGTGTTGATATTTCTGACCTCCGCAGTTTAAATGTGTGATATTTCACATCAAGGAAATAGGGGAAAATCCGCCAAGTTTTGACATTTGATACTCGACATAAGAAGCCCCAGCACAGTTACCAGGTAGTATTTTTAAAGCCAAGTTAAAAACTCACCTTTTCCGTCATGTATTGTTATCATAGTTGTCTTTATTATTTTGCGTTTACTTTTAATTGTAATTGTAATTAACTTTTAATCTTGTCATGCGCATTTGAACATTTATATCCTATTATTATTAAGTTTGGCCCTGCGCCGATGAGAATTACTTAAACTTCTATTTTTTGTTAGCATACTTTATTTCAAGGGCGACACCTCACAGGTCGCTTGGTGTAAGAGTCGACCACGCGGTCATAGGGCAATCTAAAAATAGGTCTCAATCAATTGTCAACCCTTACCTCATATTCTCAACCTCGTTCCCAGGACTTTTCTCTGCCGAGAGTAGGGCGGGTGGGAGAAGACCCTGGCATCGGCTGAAGGCTGGTCACGTGTTATCACTGAATATTTCGAAGGGTACTAATTTATCTGATTCGCTTGATCTTGTTGGCTGTTGGAATTCAGGGCAACATACATTAACATACATTATCATGACCATTTGGATGTTGTACGAATATTTCAATTTTTCTGTTATTCGAAAGGGCCTGCTAATACTGTCGATGGCGCAGTCTACTCCCAAGATGTCTGTAAGAAATTCAGTGTGCAGTGTTTGTAGTGGTACGTACAAAAGTCGCCATATGCTTCAAACTTTAGATCTTGAAACTTTGAAGTATGTTGCGTCCAGTCATGGGTTTTTAATTTTCCCACAAGTTTTGTAATTGGTCATATAAATGTTGCAAAAATGACCGTTTTCAGACTATCGAGGCACCTTAAAGCATATAATCGAAGCACATAATGAAGAGGCTTCAAACAAAACGGAGAAAATTTACCGAGGTGAAGAGCCCATCCAAGCCGACAATTATTCGAATCTAGAATTTCATATACAACTTATGACACCCAAGATTTTGGTCAACATTAGGACCTCCTTGTTCGAGAGAGATCGAGGTTGTCACCGTTATTTAAAGGTAACCGTTTTGAAATGGGTGCTTAGACTTAAATACTCTTCTATCCGGCAGCGCTATTTGCAGGCAGTCTGCAAATGTCGAACACCGGTCTTTTGGTAAGTCTTTGCAATGTCCTGCTTGTATTCTGAAAAGCTACTCTTAGGTCCAATTAGGCCTAAAACGTTATTTAATCTCAAAAGCCAACCTTTGTCGGTTAGTATTCAATGTATGATGGACTACTAACCCCGAAAATCTTCTGTTACGAGTTAAAAATGGACTCCAGTCTCTCTCGAACAACGTGGTTCCGGTGGATGGAATGTAATGTCGACCAAAGATTTTCAAGTGTCGAAGGAACACGTGACCAGCCTATGCCAGGGTCTTTTCCCGCCTGCCCTACTCTCTGCGGAGCCGAAAAGCCCTGGGAACGAGGTTGCCCATATTCTCTCGTTCCCACCCTGGTCAGAGTTTTTCTCTGTCCTTGTGTGGGCTCATTGCCATTAGTAGGGCTAACGCTCACATGGTTCATATGGGGTACAAAACTAGCACTTCACATTACACTCTAATCAGTTAAGTCTGTTGAAATATAAGTGCTACACGGCCAACGTTTGTAAAAACGTAACCTTTCCTTGTACTTGTACATGTTCATTGCCGTGACTTTAACATCTTCAGTTCCCACGGCCTGCTCCCGTCTGACCTTGTAGCTCAGTCGGTAGAGCGGCGGAGATCTAACCCGAAGGTCGTGGGTTCAATTCCCACCCTGGTCAGAGTTTTTCTCTGTCCTTGGGTGGACCCATTTCCATCAGTAGGGCTAACGCTCACATGGTTCATATGGGGTACAAAACTAGCACTTCACATTACGCTCTAATCAGTTAAGTCTGTTCATACATGTTCTCTGCTTTGCAGGATATGTCACCAAGGGAAGGAACTTGTACCTTTCTCGAACAGGAAACGACAACGGGTCATGTTATCAGAAGAATCCCTGTAAGACCATTGGACGGGCTGTTACTTTGGCAACACATGGTGATTTAATTTACTTAGACGGAACAAACACCGACAAAGATCCATACACCTGTGATTCAGGAACGTTAGTGCATCCGGAAATTTACATAAATAAGAGTCTGTCTCTGATTGGATTTGGTAATCCGTTGCCCCGGATACGACGCTCTGGTGGATCATGTTTGGCATTCAACGGCTCTGTTGATGCCCTACACGAGATCAGAGCAAACTTATCAGGTATTGTCTTCAGTGGAAGTTCTTTGACTTTCCTGGAGTCTTCTGCTTACGTCCAAAATTGTAAATTTGATGACAGCCACGAAGGTTTGAAGTTTACAATACATAAAATGATAGATTCTAGCCTTCATATCAAAGATGCGATCTTTTCTGGAAACAAGGCCGGCATCTCTGTTGACTTGCCTCACACCAATCAGGATGTAAGCTTTGATTTAACTTTGGAAAATGTTACCCTTATTCACAACCAGTTCCGTTCCAAAGGTCTTATATCCCTGAACATGAAAAATGGCAACCACAATATCCACTTTAAGGATGTGACATTTATTGACAACAATGCATCCGGATACCAATATAACGCTACTGAATGCATTGTTCAAAGTACACGGGCTGCTGTGACAATTTTCATCGAATCCAGCCATTTTCAAGGCCAACAAGCAAGGTTATTCAATATCAGTGGATCGAACATTTCACTGTTCATCAATAACTCCAGTTTTGTTGGATACAAAGTTGGGCCGGCATATGGCAATGGCGGAGTCGTATATCTAAGCGGACCTGACCATCCTGAACAAAGGACCATCTTCCATGTAAGCGTATCCAATTCAACCTTCGTCAACACGAGCGCGGCTCAGGGTGGTGCTATCGATGTTGAATCCATCAACGCTTGCAATATCAGCTTTCGAGACAGCATTTTCACCGGTAACAGAGCTAGGACAGGAGAAGGTGGAGCCTTGTTTATTGGCTCCTCAGGGCCGGTCTTTCATGATGATAAAAATCCAACCAACCGCACATTTGGCGAAGCTCTGAGTGTGACAGAACCAGATGGCTGCTATATCACAATAGAACGCTCTACGTTTTCAAATAACGTTGCATCCTCCAATGGCGGTGCGGTCTCCGTTTCTGCAAACAGCCCAGCAACTATCATCCTTCAAAACGTGACAATGGAATCAAACAAGGCAAAGAATTTCGGCGGAGCTATTTACGTCAATTGTGCTGAGGATGGTGAAGGCGAAACATTTGGCAGCACGGAATTATCGTATCTCTGCAACATCACGGTAGTACTATCAGTATTTTCGAAAAACTATGCGCTCTCCCATCACGGCTCTGGCGGTGCCATTTTCATATCTGGGGAAAAACCTACTGTTCTGATTTTTGCAAATGTGACCATGGAAGGGAATGGTGCCCAACACTCCGGCGGAGCTGTTCACGTCGACACTGTTCTCTCAGCACTGAAGGTTTACGAGTCTTTCTTCTATAATAATACCGCCCTTGGTTCTGACGTCACCTTTGGAGGAGCAATAAGCATAAAAAACGGGAAACCTTGCAATGGAACGTCCAACCTCACCATACAACACTCAACGTTTTCAAATAACAAAGCAACCCATAGCGGTGGCGCTGTTTACCTTCGTGCTAACGAGAAAAGTGTTCTAAGACTTTCAAACTTGACCATGGAATCAAATACGGTGGAGTTTTGTGGGGGAGCCATCGTCGTCCACTTAATTCACGCCATTACGGTACACAATTCTGAGTTCCTCGATAACACAGCTCTTACTACTTTGGGTGGTGCGCTCTCTGTAAACGACGTAGAAAGACTTGTGGTGCAACAATGTCATTTCAGTGGCAATTATGCAGGAGGAACTGGCTATGGAGGCGCATTATCTGTGAAATCAAAAAGCAAGTTTGTTCCAGCCATTGTCATAAATAACTCAACATTTTCCAATTGTTCTTCTAAACAAGTTGGAGGTGCGTTTTATCTGTGGGCTGAAGGCATGGCAACAGTGGAAGTTAAGAGATCTCGTTTTGTGGGAAACCAAGCGTTCAAATACTACGGAGGAGCCGCAACTATTTTCGTGAATCAAGAAAACCGTGGAGGGGCAAGTCCCTTGTTGTTTGAAGATACGACATTTGAGGAAAACACTGCGGTTCTTGGTGGCGCCGTGCATTTAAGCAACGGCAATGCAACATTCCAGAATTGCACTTTTCTCAACAATTTTGTACATGTTTTAGGTGGGCATATACACACGGACTTCCAATCAACAAACCTCTTCATTTGGGATTGTGTTTTCAACCAAACTTTATTCAAACCAGGAAATGAAAATTACTCTGCGGGGGCTTTTTTCATTAAAACACAGAGCAAAGGATCGCTGGATATACAAAATACCTCCCTGACCGCCAACTATCCTGGAAATCACGATGTTCTGATAAGAAAAACAAAAGGCAGAGAAGTCAATCTTGACAATCTGACAACGTTGACCTGTCCTGTGGGAAGTCAAATAAAGGTACTTTATTTTCAAATTAAATTCGAACCTCAAACAACTGTCACCATACTTGAGGTTCGATGTTTAGCATGCGAAGGGAATACCTACAGTCTGAATCGCGGCCGCGCCTTTGGCCTTCAAGAAGGACCAGAATTTTCCTGTCTTTCTTGCCCATATGGAGCAAAGTGCACTCAAAATATAGTCGCTGAACCTAACTTTTGGGGTTTTAAATACAACCCTTCAACGCTGAAATTCATCACATGCCCATATGGTTATTGCAGCTCTCCCCACGAAGCAGACTTTCCCGAATACGACAGTTGCCAGGGTAACCGTTCTGGTACCCTTTGCGGACACTGTAAAGAGTCTCACACGGAGACACTTTACTCTGCAAGCTGTGCACCATCAAGCGAGTGTAAGGATCACTGGATTTGGCCCGTGGGTTTGATTTATGTGTCAATTATGGCATTGCTCTTTACATTTAAACCTCCTATAGTGCCCTGGATAAAGCGCCAGATCCTGTGGTTTAAAAGACATGATCCAGCTAACCAGGATGAAGAATTTGACCGCGGTTATTTAAAGATCGTTTTCTACTTTTATCAGGCAGCAAACCTTCTACTCGTCTCCGACTCAACCCTGCACATTCTCAAAACTGAAATTTGGGAGCCTGTCATCGGATTGTTTAACTTTCAGCAAAATATCTCACCAGTGTCAACTACAGGAGTGATCTGTCCCTTTCCTGGACTCAATGCGGTAACTAAACGGTTACTTTTGGCTTCCCATGTCTTTGGGACGATGCTTATGATAGCTGTCTTCTACATGTTGCATTGGGGAAGTAAAAAAATTCAGTGCCGAGAAGCACCGCCTGTCGGTCCCTATATCGGCGGTATTTTACAAACCGTACTGCTGGGTTACGCAACTATGGCGTCCATGAGCTTTGACCTGCTGAACTGTGTCCCCATTCACTCAGAGAGACGATTGTTTTACGACGGAAACATTGCTTGTTATCAGCCTTGGCAATTCCTTTTTGTGGCATTTATCTTAGTCTTTTTTGTGCCATTTTTGTTTGTCTTGATGTGGGGCTCTTTCAAGCTGTACAGAGGAACCGTTTCCGTGGCAAATTTCCTCCTTGCTTGTTGTTTACCTCTTCCGATTTTGCTTTACTGGGCGTACATCGCCCTTATTTATAGAGCGCCACCATTAGTCAGGCTCGGAGAACAGCCAGCAGGCCAGATGTCAACTAAGATTTCAGTGGAGAGGGTTCTTTACGACCCTTTCAAGAGGCCAGAAGAGGGAAGCAAGTTCTCCTTGAGCTGGGAAGGCGTTATGATCGCCTGGCGGCTGATTCTTATTGTGTTAAATGCTTTTATCGATGATCCTCTGTCCCGTCTTCTCGTCATGACTTCGTTTTGTGTATTGTTTCTTCTGCTCCACTGCATTGCTCAGCCGTTTCGTGATGGTATTGCCAACACGGTGGAAACCATTTCTTTGCTGTGTGTTGTGCAGTTGGGTATAATTAACACGTTTTTCGCATCTTTCCATTCGCTTGGTGTCCCTCTGCGGGGCTCGAATCCCCTAATCTCTTGGGCGAGTGCCTTTAAAATAATAGAAATCATAATTCTCGGTTTTGTACCAGCGGTTGCCTGCCTTTTTGTGGTTGCTGCTGTTTTGTCGCAGGGTGGTCGCCTTCTTGTTGTGCTTTATCAAACAATTCGTCACTTGGCGAAACTTTGCTACAGCTGGCGTTTTAGAAAACAGGAAAACGAAGAGGCACCTCTCTTGGTCTAGCAAGCACCGATTTGAAAGCAACAGTATAGAGCCTACCACAACGAGAGTGCTGTCTTTGTCCTCTTAAAGTCAAAATGGATATTCTCTCAGCCGTCTTTCTATGCATTAACTTTGTTTCAGTACCAATAAGGAAAATCTGTTTCCAAATAAAAAAAATTCATTTCACTTGACCGTTTATAATTTTCATGAAGGGTATGTTTGATTAAACAGTGATATTGTGAAAAGAAATTAGATACCGGACACTCCAAATGGTTAAGTGAACAATGATTAGCTTTACAGCCTTTTTTTCTTTTCAAAAAGGGAATTTTCGCGATGATTTGTGATTACACTCGAATATTCCACAAATACATAATTTTTTTTTCAGTGTCATCGTTAATTCTGAAAACGAAGTAGCTATTCCTATATCCTATTGTGAGAGTTCAAGAAAGCCAAAAAACAAGCCCAAAACAAGCTGACGTCTGAAATCACATTAGAGAAAGAACTGTAAGCCGCCATGAGACTGCGTGATATGTGTGGTGTATAAATCCTAAACCACAAACCATCACGCAGGGCGCTAGGTTTCCTTTAAATGAAAAGTTTTGAGAGTGATTTTAGAAAGAATTTGGGTCCTACAGTTTTTTATGAAGTTTTAGTCAGCAGCCTTTTTATTGCTTTAAATCTAAGTCCTTTGAAATTATAATTTAGGCAGATTTGTAGTTTACAAGTAATAAGCTGATGGACAGACAGACAGTGCAAAAATAGTTATCTATCCATGACTTGTATTTCCACGCGAATGTTTACTGAAGTGTAGTGTTTGTTTAAATGTCTGATCCAACTGGTTAAGTTTAAATCGATTTGAAATCTTAAATCTACACATTTTTTTTGGTAAAACTTCGCTTTTAAAGCAACTCACGAGGTCATGCAGTCAAACTTCAATTTGATTGGTTAATTTCGCTACACCTCTGTACCGATTGGTTGGGATTTAGCAGCAGTAATGTACAGTATTGTTCACACAAGCAATAAAGATTGGTTTTTCCTCGGCACAGATGCACAGTGGTTTGTGCAAGTGTTTGTTTGTTTGCTTTTTTTTAACGAGGTACGATTTTTCCTTTCTTGGTTGCCGTAAATGTTCGCGAAATCGCCTTAACGTAAGTTTCACAGAAGCTTTTTGGCAATTCCTGGGACTAGTCATTTACATACTTCTTGGCAACTGTGGTAGATCGCCCAAGAAAATGATGGTGGCAGCTTACAAACAGGAAAAACCCAGTCAATAACTCTCACAGCAAAACATGACTACGTATATTTTTTATACAAGAAACTTTTCATTTAGCAACTTAGAAAGAACACTTCAGCTCATTTGAAACGTCTCACATCTTTTGGCATATTCATACATTTTCCTTCACTGTTGCAGCAGTAAACAATCCTACAGGCTGAACAATTGCAACAGCAAATGGTGAAATCACTGTTGCACTACAAACACAGGAAGCCCAAACTTATTCTTAGGGCGCGTTCGATTGACCCTATTCCGGAATAAGAATACGTGGAGTGGTGATTAAAACGGTATGTTTGGCGCGTTTCAAAGCAGCAAGGATAATAAAAATATGTTTAAAATAGCATTTTAGCAGATGTTTGACAATTTTAATGTGAATCTCCATGAAAACGAAGGATTTCTAACTTATATTCCATGTATTCCTATTCCGGAATACAGTCAATCGAACGCACCCTAAGAGTCACCAAGATGAAACAGGGTGATAAAAAAAAATTAAATGTAAGTAATGTATTGATTTATCCCCCAAAATAAGATTTTTAAGACTTGCTGCAGCAACATTAGTGTCAACACTTTTGTGAGGAACACAACTTGAAATGCAAGTTTAGCCTGCCTGTGCATTCCTCAAAGATTGACGGCACACATCATAGCTTCACAGAAGGGTTTAGTGCAATCCCACTGGCAGCATCAGCATTGATGTCCCCCTCTTTCTTCTTATGCAGGTGCTCATTGACTTCTCGTTAGTCTTCTTTCTGCAAGGTAAAAGAAATGTATATGGTACTTGTATTCCAAAACTCAGTTCATCTTTTTCCTAGGGTGGCAAGCATTTGCATCTTACATTTGACTTAAATAATATTGTGTGGGAAAAGGATATACACTTTATGTCCCCTATTGCTCAAAGGGTGAGTAAAACTATCCAGTGGTCAAGTGAAGCTATGATGCTCTCAGTTATGAATGCAATTTTAGCAATTACGTAGAGAAGCCTGAAAAGTTGCGACGCTCTAACCAACTGAGCTATGAAGCCACTGATGTTGGGAGTGGGTCAATTGTTGATAAGTCACAGTCAGTGGAGAGCATTGAAGGCGAACTCTGATTGGCTACTCAAATTCCGAATATCCTTTGCTATTCACCTCCGAGCAACTTGCATGGGATTTGCGCCCAAAACTGTTGTAATCGTCGTTGCAGGAATAAGAGCTAAAATCACCTTTTTGTGCTTTATTATCTCACTGTTTTAGTACGTACTAAACCAACTATTCACCTCAGTGTCAGGTGACTAGTGGTGGATATTTACCGAGTTGCAAAGTGGTCCTCTTAGATAGTATATGCGCTGTGATTGGCTGATTTAGGGGTCGTATTCTACAGTGCAGCCTGCTAAATTTGAAATTTTGATAAAACATTCTCTGGCAAGTTTTTCATATCATTTATGTTATGTAAACTTCTAAAACGGTTTCAATTGTGCAAGCAACTATTTAAAAAAGCCAAGAAGATTTATTCATTTTTCAGATTTTGATGCACAATCCTCGTGAAGGAGTTGACCCTTACGTTTGTGTTAATAAACATATTTGGATTCATGACATCCAAACCGGCCTAAACCGGCCAGACTTAGTATTTTACTCTGTCTAATGCCAGACGATTTTACTCGTCAGTGGGGAACCCCTGGGAGTCAATGGGTTAACAAGACTTCAATTAATGCAATTTGAAGGGAATATGCTTCCCAAGAAAGGAAATTCTTGAAAAAGAAGGGGTAGAATTTCAAATGTGGGAAATTAACACGTCTGCTACACAATAAATAATTTGTTGAGAACACAAAGAAAATGCAATTGAAGTACAATAAGTGATTTACTAACGTGAATGATTGATGTGAAGTACAGTGCGCAAATACAAGTGCACAAACAAAATCTATTGTTTGGCTAGGTGAAAAAAATCTCTGGAGTGTGTCACACAGATTTGGGGGATAAAGGTTGTGGAAATTAACCTGCAACTTAATTAACAGTGTGAAATTAACTTAAATTAATGCAAATTTTTCTAAATTTCAAGAAGTGTTAATTTCCTATAATAAGGTACATTTGAATTTTTTTAAAACGCATCCTCAATACAAAATTTCAAGGTGGCTGGCAGAGTCTTCTTCCTCTTCATACATATCTGGGAAAATTGAAGAAGAGTCTGCAGGCAGGGTACAGTTAGTTAACCAACCTAAGGAGTTGCAAGGAAGCCTGCAAGACCTACACTTGCCCTACCAACTAAGGGGGTACCGGTATTTACATGACACCGGGAAGAACTCAGACAGGCATGAGGGTGTATTGGCTGCCATACATTTCTTTTTATGTATTTACATGAGACCGGCCTGACAATGAATTCCGGTTTGACTTCGTGTTGGTTGCTGGACCGAGACGAGAAATTCTTGTACCCGTCTGAGTTCGTACTGGTCTCATGTAAATGACAACAAATCTCATACCCCCTTGAGCCACGTCCACACGTATCCTGATATTTTTGAATTTGCAACTTTTTCTTTTCGGATACACCTTCTGTCCACATGTATCCGGCAAATTCGCTGGTGAATCCGGAACTTTTTGAATACGCTCTCCGGAGTAGATATTTTTTAATCCGCTAGGAATCCGGAACAGTGTGGACAATAAATGCGGAATTTTTTTTATCCGAGATCGAGCCCAGTTCCTTACCGTGAAATCAATTCTCAAGGTGGCTGCCAAGGGCAAGATTGTTTCTTTATGGCGCATGCTCTGTTACCTCTGTTTCCTTGAGGGGTCTTGAGTACTAGAGTGAATCTGGATATATCTCGGATACGTGTGGATGGGTATAAATTCGATTTCTACATGTGGATGGGAATATTTTTGAAACTCGAAAGAAAAAGTTGCGGATTCAAATATTTCCAGATACCTGCCTGTATGGTGAATGTGGGCCTTTAAACTGCAGCATGAAAGATGAAATGAAAGCTAGGCCGGTGGTTCAATATTTGTTGATCAATTTAATGTTGCAGCACACAAAAATTTGGTTTTATCAACGGAGTTGATAATGTAAATTGCCCACCGTACAGAGATTCTAAAAGCTGACGTTTCGAGCGTTAGCCCTTCGTCTGAGCGAATCGAGGGATTATGGCTTACGTGTAGTTTTTATAGTAGATTAGGAGCTACGCTATTTGTGGTAACATGGCAACGTGAAAATAGGAATATATTAGTTAAATGAAAACCGTTCGTTAATACCGTGAGGATTAAGGGTGCAGATTTGAAAGATGAATTTTTGTTCCAGATTCTTGCGGCTTTCCGTTGTCCCTAGATGTTGGGAAAGGCCGCAGATAGCCATGTGTTTTTTGGAGTGGTTGGGGCATATGTACCATTTTAAAGAGAAAAATCCCAAATGCCACATTTCAAAATTGATGATCACGTTTAGGCGAACTCATGTTGTCATTGTCAAAAATGAATTGTAAACTTAGGTTTGAAAGTATCTATCATTGATTTTTTTTCAATTGCAATTTAGGGAAAAAAGTAACAGCTAGACTTCCCTGCGTGACATAGTGGACGGTTTCCGTCAGCTGTCGGTTCTTATTAAAACCACTGAAAAGAGAAACTTACTATTATCTAAATCCGTCGATCTTCAACGATCAACGATCTCTTCTTATACCTGTGAAGTAGTTTGTTCTTGCTGTGGTTCTGCTGGAAATACACTTGCGGGAGAATCTTGTGTATGGCCCTCAAGGAGAGCGGCATTAGCCAATCTCTTTTTTCGTAGAGTGAGGTAATTTCCCCCTGTCATAACAAGCAGATAAACTGTCCCAACCATGCAAGTCAAAGTGACAGATTTCTGCAGAAAATCTGCAATTTTTGTCCATCGACTCATGGTTCTACGTTTTTTGCCAAAGCTTCCTTCCAGTCTTTCACGCTTGCCGCGAGGAAATGTCATGAAGCATACATAACCAAGGAATCTACGTAACATTTCGCGGGAGATCGCAAAATGGCAAGTTTTGGCCGAGCGAATTGTGCGCTTCAATCTTGCCTTCGAAGATCGTTGTTGTGGCGCTTGTATTCCAGTAAGTTACCTTTAAATTGGAAAAACCTTTCTCGTAATTTCTTTGCAATAATTTTCTAACTTTAAATTTACGATCTGTTTTCAGATGGCAGCCCATCTCAGGTTAGTCGATATGAAATAAAGACATCCCAAAAGTAACTTAACAAAATGTACTTTATCGTTTTCTTGATTTTTGCCATCAACACGACACAGCATCCTTTTCACCATAAATTATTGGTAGTGTTACTAAACAATTAAATATGAAGAAATATGAAGAATAGAGGAGTTTAAAAAATTAAAAATTTTGAGTTTTTATCTAAATCAGGTAAAAGCTCGGTAGCATGCTTTGTTTTGAGCAGAGCAGTTTAAATTTCAAATTTTGTTACAAATTATGCGTGACATCTGGATTGCTTCTGAGAAACATGTCACGTACACGAAAATAATTATCGATTTGCCTTGTGTTTTCGAGTTCTGAAAAACCAATACATTAAGAGAAGTGTCTATGCGAGTGTTTTCAAGTTTAGCAGAGATAAAAAGTGCTTTGAGAGAGCCGGAGTAATTTATTGAATGGTAAACTATTTTATTTTTCTTTGCGTGATACGTGACGTGTTAACCAAGAATAGTCCTTTTTATAGTTATGTGCTTAGTTGCCTGGCCTTTTAATGAAAGTGAGGCTACAGTTGACCTTGTAATGATACCGACCTCCCTCCTTTTCTTATGTTAACGATGTTGTTTTCTCTGCTAATTAGTTGGACTTTACATAAGAAAAGCAGTGAGGTTTCTATCAAAACAAGGTCAACTCCAGCCTCACTTTCATTCATAGGTAACTAAGCACACAACTGTAAAATGGTCTATTCCCGACCCTGAGGGACACACACATGCCAAAGAACTTTTCAAAGAGGCACTTCATCAAACACAAATATCATTGTCACTTAGTGTCAAATTATGAATGAAGCACTGATTCTTTGACAGGCAAAATGGAAAATGAAAGACTGAATTTTCTAATTTGAATATCTCTTACCAACTGAGTTTTAGGTCCGAACTGTAAGTTACAAATTACATTTTTTTCCATTGACTTATGCGCCATAAGGCAACAAGAAAAAATTGATAGGACAAGATACTTATATCTCTGAGGTAATAGGTGCACAGGAAAGGAAACTAGCTGAACTAGTTGAAGTCAAGCAGAAGGTTCAACTGCCACAAATGATTGGCATGCATCAAAATCCAAAAAGCAAAGAAATCTTTTTGGCTTCTTTAAATGTAGTTTCTTGCAAGATTCAAACAGTGTCACAAGCTTTCTTTAAAAAAATGGCATGAAAAACTTGCCAGGAAATCAAAATCTCAAATTAGCCAATGATAGCATGCTTACCATATGGGAATGAATCCTTATTCACTGAGAACCTTATAATAAAACTGTTAAAGATATACTTTATAAAATAAAATTAGAATTTCCAAGGGGAAAAGGTGATATTTATATTGACAAGCAGAGATGGCATTGTGGTGAGACCAATCGCATCCCAACAATGTGGTCTGGGTTTGATTCCCAGACACAGCATCAAATGTGGGTTGAGTTTGTTGTTTATCTACTCTGTTCCAAGGTTTTCTCTGCGTACTTTTTCTATCTGCTCAAAAACCAACCTATGATTTGATATGAAGGGCCCTCTCTCTTTGTCACCCAGCCCAGACCTATCCCATGCGCTTCCAGTATGGTGTCAGATATGTGCTTAACGCAACGACAACTTCTACCACCTGCAAGCAGCTTTGATTTCTGTACAGTGTCTCCAGTTAGTGCCCCCGCACTAAAAACAATTGACACTTAAAATTATTTTGTTTTTAAAATTATTATAGTTTTTCAATTTTCTTGATTTAGCAGGAACCTATTGGCTTTATTGGCCTTGGTAACATGGGAGGTCCAATGGCTAAAAATATTCTGGATGCAGGGCACAACTTATTAGTCCATGATGCACTTCCTGAAGCTGTAGTGGATCTTAGAGAACTGGGTGCTGCCACAGCTGCCACGCCCAGTGAAATTGCATCAAAGACATCAACAATCATCACCATGTTACCATCAAGGTAAAGTTTTTGGGAGTGAGTGACTAAGTTAAGCCTTATGTTTGAATGGTGCTCTCAGAGTTATTTGGCTGTGGTCTCTTTTTGGCAGTAAAGGAGTATCAAGGTCGGTATGAGAAGTACCATACCAAGCTCTTTCTCTTGAGCTAGATGTTAAGACTTCTCTTAACCCCTGGAATTGAATGGTGTTTGGGACCACCAGGTCACTTGATAGTTCTAAAAAAACTGAGCAATGCAATTATTAATTTGTTCATTTAGTAGGTAAACCAGGTGTGTAGTTGATAGATTGTCATTTGTCTTGCAGCCCACATGTTAAAGAAGTTTATTGTGGCAGGAATGGAATTCTAAGGTACACTCTGAACATTAGTGTCACATAAACTGATTAAAATATTTTGTATTAAATTTTACTGTAATAAAAGTTTGTGTCAAATTTGCTTATTCAACCTCTCCTCCCCAGGGTCATATCCGGCATTTTGATAATTATTTTAGTTTGAGTGGACAAGAAGCCGCTCGAATGATAGGGTCATTTTATTACTAAAAAGAGCAGAATGTTGTTTTGTCTCGCAAATGTTACTGATGATTCATCTTTTTATTCCCCAGGATTGTCTATTGTCTCCTTTTTTAAGGAGAGGACAAATATCTGAATAAGGAAGCCTTCTTAGAGAGCTTTCTGATCTTGGTTACTAAGGGGCTAATGTTACACAATCTTGTTACAAAGGAGAGATTGTGCGACAAACCAAAAGGAGGTTTCTGTGACATGGTGTTTATTAGCCAGTATCAAAAATACCATAATACTGTTTGTTTGACCCTCCAAAATTTTGCACAAGCATTGTTTTTATTTTCTCTTGGGACTTACAGTTGTCCCAAGAGAAACTGGAAACAATGCTTATGCAACATTTTGGAGGGACAAACAAACAAACGGTATTATGGTATTTTCAATTTTTTTTGTATGATGTTTTCAACACATCATCAACATTTGATTCAGTCCCAGGCTACAGCTGCGGTTGTTACTATACATATGGACATGATACATCATTGAGAGATCAATTAGTGGACACACTTATACCCAACAATTTGAAAGAGGGAAGCAAATGGCTTGACAACTTCTTTCAACATTCGTGAAAACGAAAGAAAAGTTGAATGGTTGTTGAAGCAAAGTTTAAACGCTTTGTAAACTCATTCAACTTTGATTCAACATGTTTCAACACGGTTGAAAGTGGCCCAGGGAGCAAAGAGTTTCAACATCGCTGTTCAACAAAATCAAACAGATGTTGAAGCCGTTTGTCTGGGCCTTGAGGACCACCAATAGTTAAACTTAGGGCCGATTTACACAGTACAATTTTTGTCGCATGCGACAACGGCTTACAACAGGCTCACGACATGATTTACGATTGTTGTGTACGTCAGAAAAAATGTCGTAGCATTTTAAAACATGTTTTAAAACGCTGCGACAATCGTAAGTCATTTCGTAGGCCTGTCGCAAGCTTGTTGGATGCGCCAAAATCATACCGTGTAAATTGGCCCTTAGAGATACAGTGCCAAGAAACTTCTCTAGCTGGTAGCAAAAATGTATGAGTAAATTAGTTAGCCACAACATTTTCTGATAAATATTTATTTTTTAAAAACAAGTTCTGTGAAGCCAGGAGCATTGTTGATTGACACAAGTACAATTGAGCCTGCTGTTGCTAAGGAAGTGGGTGAACTTGTGGAGAGCCAAGGATCAACATTTTTAGATGCACCAGTATCCGGAGGTACTGGTATTGCCTTTGTGACTCAAGCTATACTTCTGCCCTGGTAGTGCTATGAGTGATGGTGAAATGTGAAAAAAAAAATCACCCAAAAAAAATAATGTGGCTAAATGGGTGTGAGAAAATTAGACACTGGTATTATTAGCATGAGTAACAGTGAGGATTGCTTACATGACTGGAACTTTACTGTGATATACCTGCATGATGTCATTCTCGAGAGAAAATATAAAGAGTAGCCTTAAAGAGGTTCTTTTTTAGGTGCTTGACAAGGTATCCCAAAACATGCTAGTCTACTTTTTCAAACAACTTTTCTGGTGGCCGATAAAGTCTTTTTTCAACAGTGTCAGTCCACCATACTGTACTTGTGGCATTTTACTTTGGTTTGTCTAACAATTTTTCTCTTTGGTGTTTTAAATTCCCATTTTTAGTAAGTAAAGCCGTTTTAGTGTGAGTTTTAATCGAGTATCGTAAAACCAAAACCAAAGTAATTACTTTGGCCAATCGAAAAGGATGCAGACAATCCAGTAAACCAATCAAAACTCGAAGTAATTACACAGAGCCGACACAAAGCACGGGAAAATGTGAAGTAATGCAAAACCAATGCAATTTGCTAATTACTTTCGACACAATTATTGAAAACCGCTCTATAGGCAGGTGGTATGTTAACTTGCCTTATAATGTTAGTGGCTAAAGGGTGAAAAGGGAATATCTGGCTTGACATTCATGTAACATTGCTGGCTTGATAATTTTCAATATAAATTTTGCAAACTAAATTCATGTCAGGTGTTACAGCAGCAAAAGGAGGAACATTGACATTTATGGTTGGTGGTAAAGAAGAAGGATATGAGAGAGCAGTCAAGATATTACAGAATATGGGCAAAAGTGTTATACACACTGGTCCATCCGGCACTGGGCAGGTAGGAATACAATACACCTTATTCCAAAATGGCTGCCATTTAAATATTCTTTTGTTTTTATTCAAATTAGCCCTTGATGCCTTGTTCTTAAGCTTAAAATTCAAAAGAATATTTTATCTTGAACGAGGCAACAAGGGCCATTTGGTAAAAGTTAAGAATCCGATCCCAACAACGCGTAGGCCAACGTGTTGGCCGCTGTTTAATCTTATAGCGTATAAGATGCCTCGGTGGTGCGTCGGTGACTCATTTGGGCCTTATTGAACTGTTGATATTTGAACCCAGTTCCCATTACGACAAGTGTTATTAGAACCCAGTTTTCACTCTGGCAAATGCATTTCCCGAGACTTCATCTTTATCATCTTCCGCATTCCTGACCGAACTAGAGAGACCCTTGTTCATCGTCTCATCACTACACATATCCAACCTGGAACTGTCATCTACTCGGATCAATTCACTCCGTACATACCACTCAACCAGCTAGGATATATCCATGTATCAGTAAATCATTCCAAGAACTTTGTTGACCCTGACAGTGGTGCACACACCAATACCATCGAAGGCGTGTGGGCTTTGGTCAAGAAGAAGTTGAAGTGGATGTGTGGTACCCTGTATGAATACATACCCAGCTACTTTGATGTCGACCAACACGTTGGTAGTGTGTCGGCCGATACGTTGGCTGACGTGTTGGCCGATGCGTTGGTGGGATCGGATTCTTAACTTTTACCGGCCAATATGTATCCGCATAAATCAGTGGCCATTTTGGAATGAGGTGTATTGGATGAAATTGTTTCATCATTGTATTTGTTGTAGCCTATTAACACAGAGCCACACTGTTTGCTGCTCAAACATGAATTTATCACCATATGGAACGACAGTCATTATTAAAATGGCAATTTTCTTTTGCTTTTCTCAGGCGGCAAAGATCTGTAACAATTTACTACTTGCTGTGAGCATGATAGGAGTATCAGAAGCCACAAATCTTGCAATACGACTGGGCTTAGATCCAGAAATGATCGCCAAGGTGATCAACTCGAGCAGCGGGCGATGCTGGTCCAGTGACACATATAACCCCTGCCCAGGAATAATTGAAGGAATTCCCTCGAGTAACAACTACCAAGGAGGCTTTGCATCACAGCTGATGGTGAAGGTGGGACTACTTGCAAGTTTTTTTTGTCCTTTAACTTGATCATGAATTTGCAATTTGCACCCCTGACAGTCGCAAATAGTTCCCTACTTTTCCCTGTGGTCTAAAGTAGCCACTTTGAGAGAGCAGGACTGGTTCTCAGGCAAAAACAAATTTGAGGGTGGGGTGGGGGGGGGGGGGGGGGTGAAACCCCATGTTGCCTGTCTCAATCTCTTGGCTGTCATGACACCTCAACACTGGCTGGCCCTTACCAAGCTCTGAGCAGCCCAGGTTGGATATCTGATATCCTCTGCAGGTAGTCAATATCTCCCACTCAACCACTCCTTCGTTGAACTCTTTTAGGATTTCCCCCGTCAACCTTGCTAAGCACCTCAGGATACAGTCAACGGGGAAAACAGGGTAGATAATGTTAAAAATGTTAATAATCTGTTCTAGGACTTGGGACTTGCCCAGAATGCTGCAACAGCAACCAAGACACCAACACCAATGGGCTCCTTGGCTCATCAAATTTACAGAATCATGTGCAATGATGGATATGACAAGCTAGACTTCTCATCAGTTTTCCAGTTCCTCAAAAAAGAAAATAAGTAACACAAAAAAAACCAAGACATCATGTTTTAGATTGCAAAAATGTTTTGAATTTTTCTTCACCTTTTGCATTGTGCCATGGCTGTGGTCACCAAACGTTTTTTCAACAGAAAATGTGATTGATGGTCACATCTCCATGCAGTTTGTTCTCATCTTGTCGATCTGATTGGCTAACTTGTTGAATCGCCATGGTAAGGCATGTGTCACTGTGTTCACCTCATAATCATTGTCCAAAGAGTTCTAACAGAAATCTAAAAGAACGTCAGTTCATGGAGAAACTGCTCTGCTTACTGCAAAAAGGACAGGGTTTTCTATTATTAATCAAAAATTGAAGAAGCAGGAGAATGCTATAAAGTAAAAGGACAATCATCTGAAAGAGTAAAGCATTCTTTCAGCTGTAATGGTCACGCAGAGAAAAATTTAGCCAGATAATTTCAAGTAGTGGATGGAAAATTCTGATTCCCGATGCCAAATGGACACCCTGAAAGTAGTTGCATTTTGATGTAGCAAAATATTCCTGTCTGATACTTACTGGTATCTTGCAGTACACTGTATTTGCTCATGTCAAAGATTAATTTTTAATCATTAGTCATTGAAAAGAAAGTTGTTTTGTCAAATCAAGAAGAAACCCATGCAAAAAAAATATTTCAAAACAAATGCAAAGCTGGTCCTGAAATAGCTTATTATTATCAATATGCGTGGCCAAATGAAACTGCCCTCTGTAAAACGTGCCTTTTTGCGGGCCAAACAGGAAATATGCGGGCTGAAAATACATTTGCCGCCCTGATACTGATTGGCTGCAGAGATGTCAAGCAACTTTGCTCGGCCAATGAGATTGTCCTATTTAAGTGCGAGGATTACTTCTACATTTGGTCTACAACCAGCACTTCAAATATATACATTCCTTTCATTCTCACAACCTTTGTTTATATACACTGAGCGACATTTCCATACCATAGTTTCATGCTACATCTCTGTTAAACAATTTTTTCTTATTACATATAAATGAATTGGTACAATTTGGCCTTGTGTATTGATAATAATGATAGTCAAATGACTTTTGTCACATAGTTTGTGTCCCTCATAGCATCATTTGCACCCTGATGCCACTTGGGCCACAAATAAACTATGTGATTGTCCTAATAAAATTAATAGACACTTGCCTTTTACAGCTTGATCATGGATCAAGGATGGCTAGTTTTGCTAACTATGAACTTGATCTTCAAATAAAGAGAAATTGGAAGTGGTTTTATCAACTGGGTTGATATGATAAATTTACCACCGTAAAGAAATTTGAAAGCTGAGATTTTGAGAATTAGCCCTTTGTCATTACCGTAGTACTGATGAGGGGCTGACACTTGAAACATCAGCTTTCAAATTTCTGTACGTTGGTAAATTTACCATATCAACCTAGTCAATAAACCCATTTTGTGTTTTAATTCTCCACCGTTTCTTTAGAAGTTAAACCCCTTTATCCTAATAGTAAATGGGAATGTTTATATGTTTTTCACTTGGAGTGGAGTGATTTATCTCTAAACAATGATGCACACAATAACCTTGAATGTATCACACTTTAAACCCTGTAGGATTCCATTTCCCAAAAACAATTTTCCCAGAATTATCAAGTTGAAAGCGAGGCAATTTTCGTGATTGGACAT
>NC_090883.1:30629876-30634876 GCF_036669925.1 Montipora capricornis | reverse complement strand
GCAAGTGCTACTGAAATATTTTACCTTTGAAAGGAGAAAGTGAAGAGATGGAATTCTTGACACAGGATGGTCGTACAAAATGGGTATACTCTCCCAAGGAAGATGTTGAATGTCCTTTATGTGGACAAAGAGGATAATCATTATTGATAATAGTTTTCTTCATAAAGAAGGAGCTGACACATCAATTTTACAAATCAAGTAGTTCATCCGTTTAAATGTTGTGCAGAGCACTTTCAACTTGATGACATTTAAGTTGCTTGTAGATGAAAAAAAAACAAGTTTCGATGTGAGTGCAAAGAACCTTTTAAAGTTTGGTTCTCAAAGCTATTTTTTGGAATGGAAAAAAAAAGTTTATACAAGTTAAGTGTGAAAAAATTATTACCTTCCAAATAAGATTTTCACAAAATTCACTGAGTGTGTACAGTCAACTCTCTGATAAGCGGACACCATCGGGAATTGGAAAAACCGTCTGTTAGTAGAGCTGCTCGCTTTTGAGAATTACACTGTATTCCCATAAGTGGACACCAAAGAAGAATAGGGTGGATGTTCCCTTACAGGAGAGTTAATTAGCGGGTGTTAATTGCATTTATTATTGGGTAGTAAAAAATAGCAACTGAAACTCTTTATTGATGTCAAATGCTAAAACTCTGCAAAAAAAGAAATTAACAGATGAGTATAATTCTTCTATATTATTTTCAACAAAAACTTAAACAGGACTTATTGCTTCCGTCTATGCATGCAACTTTGGTGTTACAAAAACATTCATTAATGAAAAAGGTACTATCGTGACTAGAGAAGATAATAATAATAATAATAATAATAATAATAATAATAATAATAATAATGATAATAATAATAATAATTACAGTTTTTATGATTTGCTTGGTCCTATGACAGCTTGGAGAAATTGTTGGTTATTGTTGACTGCCTCCTTGCCACTAAGAGACTTCAGTCTCATGTCTACCAAGATATGTAATTGCCTGGGCTAATGGCTCATTGCCTTGGCAGTCAGAAAATGCCACTATCCACCCACAAGTTCCAGTGCCTGTTCCACTTGATTAACTGAGATACAGTTTTCGGTTCAGTGAATAATTGGAAAGTAGACCTTGACAAAAGTGGCCATTTAACAATAATTATTATTCGCCAAAGGCGAGGTGAATAATAATTGTTTTAGTATAATTACATTATTGATTATTTGAAAAATATGCATTTTCTTTAAAACAATTTCGTCTGTCACCTTGACAAAACGGCTTGCGGCAATTAAAAAAATACTGCTTCGGAGATTACCACATAAAAGTCACCTCAACGGCAACCAATCAGTGCAGAGAATTCTCAATAATCACCTGACGTGTGTGATTATACTAAAACATGATATTGATACCAAGAAACTCTTGTACTGCTCAACTGTTCGTCCACAATTAGAGCATGCCTGTGAAATATGGTTACCCTACAAACTATTGCTAGAAAACGTAAAGCGGAGGGCCACAAAGTTTATTTTGAATTATCCAAGTGATATGTCCTTTAGCGATCAGCTGCTTAAACTTTCTCTGTTACCAATATAATATAGAAGGGAAATGAAAGACTTGGTACTTATCAATAAAGCTGGAGCAGGTAATGTTGATCTGGGCCACCAAGACATTTTTTTGTCAAACTGTATCTCAACAGAGAACGCACAATTTGTGTGAACTAAATTATTAAGTACCACATGCAAAACAAAATCATTTAAAACATTTGTTTTATTATGCATGTAGGTCTATCCATTTCTGGAAGAAACTGCCAATAAGCACAAAAAGAGCCGACTCACTTCGCACTTTTAAAGGAGGCTTTTAGACTGACAATAACAAAACCCTTTCTTATAATCCCCCAAGTTGTGGGGGTGTAACTTTTAAATTCCTTTTAAGTACGTAATGTCGCGATTGATTGATAGGACAAACATACGTGTCCTATTTACATAGCATTTTTGCAGTGGGCTCGGACATCAGCATACTAAGGGCGCCGATGGCAGCCGCTATCAGTCCATTTATGAGCCCACTGAACCCTCCCAACCCATGATGAGTGATGATGTAAGTGATGAAGATAGACCACAACACCGGGAACCACGTCCCCTACTCTTTTCGAATAGTGTGTGGGTTCTTTAACGTCCCACAGAGTTATATGTGAACAAGGTTTGTGAGACGGGACCTCCGGTTTATTGTCCTTATCCGAGAAGACTTGAAAGTCTAATCATTTGCAGATGTCATTACAAAGACAGCACTTTCTCCTCAGTTATTTAAAGACCCTGAGTGTTGGTCCGGCCGGAGTTGAACTCACGACCTCCCGCGTGACAGCCCGGTGCTTAACCAACTGAGCCACCGGTGCGCGGTGGCTCAGTTGTGACAATTTATTACCATTTTTATGATTATAATAATTATTACTGGTACTATTTCTATTATTTTTTTGTTTTCATTTGAAATATCCTTTATTGGGGGCCAAATATCAATATTATTGGGACATCATCCTGTTTCCTGCTCCAGTTGCTGACGTTTAGGATGAACAGTGTACTACAAATACATGTTGGACTCTTGTTC
Organism: Montipora capricornis; assembly: GCF_036669925.1. Classification (NCBI taxonomy): domain Eukaryota; kingdom Metazoa; phylum Cnidaria; class Anthozoa; order Scleractinia; family Acroporidae; genus Montipora; species Montipora capricornis. The sequence goes on along the minus strand of NC_090883.1, from coordinate 30,632,309 downwards.
ATGTCAAACGAATGGACAGCTTGCTTTCCCGCGGGCAAATGGAGATTTGACAAAACGGATCCCACTGTTCTGCTGCTCTGACAAAGATCATAGTTTCATTTGACTGTATCAAAAATTAAAGACAAATTTTGTTGCAGAGTTAATTGTTAGACATGGGGTGTCCGCTTAATAGAGAGCGCAAACGAAAGTGTCCACATCTGCTTACAAGAGAGTACAGCTTACGGAAAGCTGTAAATACATAGTTTGACTGGAAGCTAAAATGGGAAATTGAAAAAAGTGTCAGTCTGTAAGTAGAGTTGTCCGCTTATGAGGGTGTTCGATCAAAGCAGAGAGTTGACTGTATAAATCTTTGTTGCAGTATCTTACCTTTCCCAGAATGAGAATGACAGGATGTCGAGGAACTTTTTCTAATTTACTCCTAAACCTGTTAATAAAAAATTCACAAAAATTACCATAATAATGATCTCTTCTGCAAAAAAGGCTCTTATTTTCAAGGATGGCATTTCACACCTCTTTAGATCATTCCCTTCCTTAACACTGGAAATTGCACTGATACTGAGATCCCCAAACTCATCAAGGAGCTGCAACAGTGGATATCATAATATTATTATTAGTATGATTGTAAACAGGGTTGAGGCAAGTACCCAGCCCTTGTTTTCTGAAAACTGATCGACTAACTCCATCACTTATTAATGATTCTGTGATGTAATTGAAAGCTTTTGTTCTTTATAAAGTCTCAATCCTGAACTCTGAACCATGCTCATGTTTAAATTTATTAATTAATTTTCATCAAATCAAAACCCCCCTTCCAAAGGCACAACAAATAAGATGAGAAACAGGACTTTTCATTACTTGATTCATACAAGGTGATGCAGGATCCATGCCAGTGATCTCTGCAAATGCTTCACACATTTCTTGTCTTGACAAGTGAGGCAAAGAACTAACAAGGATCTACAACAGATAGCATATAAATTGTATTAAAAACAGCACTTGACAACTGAATTAATTAACTGAATGAACAGCAGGAGTGCTTATGCACCAGTTGTGGTCAACTGCTTTGTTAGGTTTGCGCATGCACCATGATTTTCTGTGCTGAAGGGCATAACCATTACGTTGTATAGAGCAAAAAGTTTGTGGAGTGTGTTTATCTGTTGTTTCTCTTTTCTCCCCCCTTTTTCCACTGCTCTTATAAACGTAACAGGTGCACATCCCCCATGCAACAGGGGCTCATGGTTGGGTAATTCCAGGATTCCCAGCCATAGGAGCAGACTCCAGCTAGGAGCTGGCTGCCATTAATGGGAGTTCCTGGAAGTCTTAGATACTGAACCTCCACTTAGCAACAGAGTTGTTAGGCTATCACAGCATTAGAGCGAGTTTCAATTGAGTACTAATTACTTTGGCCAATCAAAAAGGAAGGAGACAATCCAGCAAAACCAATCAAAACTCAAATAATTACACCTAGCCGACAAAAAGATTGAGAAAATGTGCATGTGTGAGCCACGATTGGTTTTGGTTTCACTTCTGATTACTTGAAAAAGTGGCACGTACGAGAACTTTGAACCAATCAAAAACCAAAGCAATTCACTGATTACTTTTGACGCTCAATTGAAAACCACTTTATGGTACATTTGGCAACAACCTACAGCCCAGGCTGTGAGTTACAATACATGAGTTAGCCTAGCTCCTGCCCTCAGTTGTTCACAATATTACTGTTACACAGTATAAAAATAAGCATAGAACAATCTCCATTCTGCTTGGCTATGAGAAATGCAGCTTTCAGGTAGCACAGTGCAGAATACAGGTCATTCATAGCAAAACCAGCTAACAAACTCAGCAATTGTGACAGTTTGACATGTCACGCACATTTATGCTACTTTTTTGCCTGCCTATCGTTGAGGACCAATTTACCACTGCAAATCTTTGCCGATTAATACTGCCAATCAGCTAATCCCGTGGATGTTCCTGCAACATGGTACTGTAAAATATGCAATTTTTCTTCAACTCAGTCATTGTGATCCGGCTAAGTTGTAGCCACTTTAAGATATGGTTCCCATGATGTACAGTGGACATTGGTGTCCCAGCAACTGTTTAACAGTCATCACAAAACAATTTCATGAATGATCTGCTGCATACCTCAAGAAGTTGCATGTCAGGCTCACATCCACATAAACAGCCAATTTGCTTCTGCATTTTCTTAGCAAAGTCTATCACTGTATCCTGGCAATCCTTATCAACTGGTTCACCAAGAACAACTCCTTTCCAACTTCCTAACCATGCTGCTTCAAGCTTTTCCAAGAAGTTCTGAGAGAGGAATTTTTTCGCAAAAAGTGAGTAAACAGGAAAAAAACTGGTCCAACAAGAAAATAAGCAGCATCGTGGTTGCATAATTTTTTTAGACAGTATTATATAATTTTAAGTGCAGTGGTCAATATG
>NC_090883.1:30607376-30619876 GCF_036669925.1 Montipora capricornis | reverse complement strand
AGAATTGAGAAGCTGGAGGACAAGCTGTGCAGAGATCAAATGCCTCCTTCCAGTGCTTGATGACTTGATCAAGCCACGCTGGAGCTAGATAACAATAATTGCAAGAAGTCATTGATAGATAACGAGGGAACACGCAAGTCCTAACGGGTATTGGAAAGCACTCGAAAATTAGAAATTCAGATGCCACTTCGGACACCAAAAGCTGTTTGCAGGTTACTATATTTCTTCAAGATTTTAAATCCTCAACACCATTTTGAGTAGCTGATTGCATTTAAAATTTATTTCTTAAGCATCTTTGTAGTGAGTCAAGTTTCTCACTAAGGACTTGTTTTCCTACACCTTGAGAGCCTGCTTTGTATGAAACCAACAAAGCATTTCGAAATGTGTAATTCATGCTTTCACATGATATCTTATTCTTTCTGTTGCTACCAGGATACATGTACACTTTTCATGATCACATGGAGAGTCCTTCACCCGCACAGGCTCATGTCTTAGCTGTACTCTTCAAATAAATCTATAAAGCATAGTACATACATTATACATTGTATTGTACTTACAGTAAACACAGAAATGAGATCAAATAATAATAATTATTATTCAGGCTTCCTGTCCCCAAGGACCCTACCTTTCAGATAATAAAAAGGTAAAGTCTCCGCTTACGAGCCAGAAGGCTCATCAGGCCGGCACTTATCTCCGGTTTCCTTAGCATGAAGCGACTAGGAGTATTTGTACTCCCCCTGGATGGGATGCTAGTCCATCGCAGGGTTACCCCCAGCATTACGCCGGTACCCATTTATACACCTGGGTGGAGAGAGGCACCGTGAGAGTAAAGTGTCTTGCCCAAGAACACAACACAATGTCCCCGGCCAGGCCCCGAACCCGGACCACTCGATCTGGAGTCGAGTGCACTAACCATGAGGCCACCGCACCTCCTTACCTTTCAGATAATGCAACACTACAATTTGTTGACTTAAAAATAAGGAAATGGAAACTTCTCAAAATTACCTATTTTGTCAACACTCATTTTCCTAGATGACTTGACATGCCCAGACACACTCCTACACCCCTTTGGTTTCTGCTGAATTACTTCATCTGAATGATCACATTCCATGTCAGTTTCCTGCACTTTCTTTCTTCTTCCTCTGCTCTTGGTTCTTGAAGATGTTGGTCTGGTGTTATTCTCATAATATGCTTCATCTAAAGGTTTTGAGCTTTTACCTCTCCGACTTAAACCTCTCCTGGGTTTTTCAATCTCATCTTCAACTGGTGCAGCTACTGGACAATCTTCCTTCAATTCAGTGTCTTCACTTGAAGTGTTTTTAACTTTAACTGGATGTTTAGCAAACCAGTGAAAATCAGCAGAAATGTCCCTGACATTTCCTTTGTTAAGAAGCAAGACTGTTACACCAGAGAGGTAAAGAAAGTATGCTTTCAGATGGAGCAAGCACACTGGGATATATCCAAAAACACCCTCAGCACTGGCTAGGGTTTCTATGGCTTTTGAAAGTTCACTATTGGCTTCTTCAACCTTTCCATTCAACAGGAACTGCTCTGCTTTCAAGCACTGCAGCATCAGTTGATGTTGACTGAACATCACACCAACTAAATGGTTTTTCACAAGCTCAGGGTCTTTTTGCTTCTTTCCCTTTGCTGACTTTGCTTTCCCTTTCTTTTGCATTCCATTCAATCGGTTCTCACTTGATTGAGCACCTCCCTTACCACACAGATGCAGACTGACATCAAGTTTATCAAGACATCTCGTCATCTTAGTTTGAGCACTTAAGCAAACTGTCTCAGCTATGTCTAACGCATGCATTGATTGTTCAGGTCTTGAGAGTGATACTAAATACCCAGAGAGACAGGTGCAGTACTTGATAATGATCGTGTGAAGGGCTGTATCACTACAGTTGACACATTTGCATGACTCTGGATGCCCAATAAACTCTGGTTGTTCAATGGATTCTTCAGCAAGTTCGGAATCAATGGATGCTCTCAAAACAGGTTGCAGGATTCCTTTAAGCTGTTCAAGCCGCTTTTGACATTTCTCTTTTTTTCCTTGCTTTAGTTCCAACTGTGCAATGTTGACAAGAAAATCTGAAATCCTTAAAAAAATTATAGGGATTTTAAACAGTGATGCCATGAATGCCACTGGAAACGTCAAAATTGCAACTGAACACCTTTGAATAAAATTCGTTCTTTGTGATAATCAGCTATTTTACGTTTGTCTCAAGGTGTGGTCACTTGTGATACACACTGCTGCTCTTTATTAGGCATTGATGTTCCTGTGATATGTTTTGATTTACAGTCTGCACAATGATAATTATCAGTAGAGAACTTAACATAAAAATCGTAGTCATATTGTACTTCATGAATTCCAAAGACAACCTGTTTTACGACATTATTCCAATTCAGGCATTCAGTACATGCATACCATGCCTTAAATATGTAATACAGGAAGATTAGTTGTTGGAAATGGCATTGTGTCAAAGATAGAGAATCGAAAAAGTATGTACATCATGTTTTTATAATCTTAACTTGTAGTACCCTTGAATTTGACCCATTTGTGTTGCTCTTCTGCGAGAAATCAAAACAAAATGACCTACATGTACATGTACCATGCATGCTGCACATAAACACTGTTTGATTGTTTTTTCATCGGTCAAATCTATTGTTTAGTGCAGTTGCTTTAGTTCCATGGTATCCACAAACAGAGGAAACAAGTAATCAAAAATGTGCATGCCTCAGCATACATGTACTGCAACTGTAGGATGACCCCTTATGAAAACATCTTGAGGATCTTTTAAGATCTCCACAGAGAACTTAAAGGATACTGAGGATACACATTAGGAACCTCAAAATAGTTTGCCAAAAACCACAATTCATGAAGTGCCAAAAGGACAGGGGAATTGATTTTACTTTATTAAACTGAAACTTTGTAGAATCTACATTCTTTTCCATACAATAATGTTAATAATCATGACTCGAGAATATAACTGATTATACAGAGGACTTCATAATACAGTTTCTTTGTTGAGATTTCATTATACCTGTGCGATAGGCAAAAGTGCCAGGCCAGAGAGAGCCCATCAATAAACTGCCTGAATGCTTCCCTCACTGCACCCTGATGAAAATATAGCTGGCCAACATGTAAGAGTGAGGACAAGAGGTCATCTAGGAGTGACAAATGGAAAAGACTCTGGGTATGGCTTGAGGGAATCAAAGACCCTTCTCCTGCAAAATAAAGCAAAAAAACTGATAAAAATCCTGTAACATCGGCATTGTTTGTCATATTGTCAATTACATTATATTGCCATTGTCATGTGTCCATTGCAGGGGACATTTCCCAGTACTTTCCATGACATCCTTAATGAATAAAATATTCAACTACATTTAGCACAAAAGAACTGGAACCTTTTTTTTCCCAAAAAAAAAAAAAAAAATAGTGGTGAAAGGCAAACACACAAAATAATTTCAAATTTGCAATTGTAAAAAAAGAAATGAGGCTTTGGAAAGACTTTGATATACATCCTTTTGATAAAATTCAAATCTTCCACTGTACCTTGGCTATTTTGTTTTTGATTTTCCTTCTTTTTGCTAACACTGAAAGTGTCTTCCCCAAACACCTCCTCCACCACGCGACTCAGTTTATAAAAACCATCCAAAGCACTCTCCAAAGGAGTCACAGAACCAAGACCAGGATCTTCAAGAAAGGAAAAAATTATCAAGGGTCACATACATCAAGAATCACCAACTGCCTTGGGTATTGCTAACTGGGCTTTCATGGTGCAATCATTATTATAAGGTGCGGTTACACGGGGCACTTTCACCACCGTGACGGTAAATAACCCTTTTACCACGGAAAACTGTATTTATTGCGTGTGACCTGACATTCCCCAAGACAAATTTCCTGTGGTAAACTTCCATGGATACATCAAAAAGATCAGACAAAGCATGTGGTAAGTTGGAAGGGTGTTTTGATGCCTGAGGAACAAGAGCCAATCACAATGCTGATCAAGTTGTGATTAAGTTTCCCACCAATGAACTGTGTGAGATTTCTTTTTACCTTGGTTATCCTTGTAACGTGTGGCCGCTGGTTAACACGGTATACTTAAACCAAAGCGCGAGGCACCTCAGGATAATTTACCATGGTGTGTATAACGGCACCTATTGCACCATGAAAACCCAGTTAGCAATGCCCAAGAAAAAAGTGCCATGAACTGACCCTTCATCTGAAATGTTAACCACCTGAAGGAAGGAAGGAGGGAAGGAAGGAAGGAAGGAGCCTACTGCAAACTTTAGTACGTACTTGAAGGAGGAGGATAAGAAGAAGACCTAAGAGTGGCATCGTGAAAGCCAAAGTTGACACTACTGAACATACATGTAAAAGAATCATGTTACTTATGTACAGTGTGTACTCCCAAGACACTTTTCCCCAAAAACATTTAGGGATGGTTGTAGTCTCAACAAAAAGCTTTAAATTCAAAAAGCATTCAACAGGAAAAGGGGAGTGTAAGAGGAAAGGCTGGAGAAAGACTCAAAACTATGATATTGTTGTAAACTCTTCTATAGATGTTGCAATGTTTTTTAATGATAGCTTCATGACCACTGTCATTATATTTTTGTTGCCTGATTATTAGAGGCACTTGGGGTATCTATCTAGATATAGTAATATCATTTATTGCCATCTCACAATTTTTTCCCAGTTCCAATTGGCTATCTGTATAAGTACTAGGGCTAATTTAAGTACTACATACCAGATGTAACAGTCAACATGTGATGTTTGCCAGGAAGAACAGAGTATTTTGCACAAAGTGATTTCAATCTAGCCTTTATCAAGTGACTCTTGTAAGACTTGTGTGTCAGGGCACCACTCTGAAGCACTTCTTTCAGGCAGTTCTCACCCTCGGAAAACTAGTATGAAATATACATATGCAGTTGAGAGAACAAAGCAAAACACAGTAACAGACATTAATTTTATTTATAGATCTAGAATGAGCATAGTGTAGTGTTTTTCTCAGCCTGCGAAGGAAGAGATAAATTAATGATTTTCTCCTTGAGAAAGCTTTTATGTGCAGTGCACACAGTCACAAATTGTTGGATCACTTACCGGTAGTCGCATTTAAGTTATCCAAGTCACTACAGACAATTTTTATGCCTATAACTGCCTGCAAAATTTCATTACCAGTATCTTACTGTACTTTTTTGCACAAGGTTCTTTGCATAAAACAATGGATAACCAGTTCAATGAAGCATGGCAAGTCCAATGAGTGAATGGCCCATCATTTTACAAAAGCTTAAGGACGGTGCTAGGCTACTTAATTCAAGCATATTCTTGTTTGGTTTATGAATATGCAGGAAACGCAGACCTGAATAAGAGTTATTGAAATCCAAAAAGGAAGTTAGGGGTAAGCACCCATTTTTCAAAGATAATATTAATCAACAATATTTGCCAAAAGACTAAAAATACAAAGCATTGTACATGTATGGCATCCTTTTCCAAACTGAAGCTTAATGATCTCTGACAAATGTATGGTTACCCACAATTTTCATTTGCTAAAGTTCTGCTTTCTCCATATGGTTTTAAACAGTCTAAAATACCCCTGTATCCCATAGAAAACCCGAGCATCTCAAGATGCACAGATCGAATAAAATGCGCAATAACAATAGTAGGCACTGTCCTTAACACATATCTACATGTACTGTCAGTAGCCTGTCCACATTATCTGACTCATTGTAAACAGTACTTATGCATTATACAACCAGGGGTTTCAATAAAATACAAAGTTGGCAGATGATTTAAGAAGGGTAACCAACTAATTAAAATTAATGTCAGTCTTATATTTGAAAGAATCTGTCTGTAATTAATTTCAATTTAAGCCGGGAAAAAGTAGCCAACTTCTCTGATTGAAGTAGCCGATGTCTGCTTTTCTTCAGCTGTATGTATTTATTGAAACCACTGACAACTAAAACATCACCAGGCCTTTGTGTGCTGCATAACAAGGATGTATTTCAAAGACATTCTCACCTTGCCTGACAACAACAGGAAGTGGCTCTTAGCGAGCAAGAACTGAACTTTAGTAATGTCACTTGACACAAAGTTATCAAGCATTTCACTGGCATTGCGGAGCAGAAAACTTGCATGATGAATATTAAGCACTTCACACATGGTATGAACAGCTTCACTCAAGGCACATACTCCAGTTTCCAAAATACTGGTGCTGCCAATTGCTTTAGAGAGGATGCTTGCCATGTGAAGAGCACATGTTTTCTTTACTGGCTGCAGGTAAAACAGGGATGTTCATATAAGATATCAAAACAGCAATAAAAATATTGATACTATTCTTTTTCCCTAACATGTGATGACACTTTGAACCAGGAAAAAATGAACCATAACATACATGTATAGAATACGGTTGTGGGTGAAACTAAATTTGAGAGAAAATCCTTGAAACCATGTTGATTTACAGGTATCATTGTCACCATAATTATAATAAATTATGGGTATTGTAAACATGCAGTTTCCGAAAAAACCTAAAAAAATCCAGGTTTGAAAAGACCTCTGTTCACAGAAAGTCAAGAGTTATTATTATTATTATTATTATTATTATTATTATTATTATTATTATTATTATTAACAAATTTTCTTTCAGTAATGACTAACATTACATGCCATGTTCATCCCGCAGTAAGACAGTAATAACCCATGACTGTGGGTTCCCTTATGGCCTTATACATGTACAGTGTATGCACCATGCAAAGAAGGAGGAGGATGATCAATGGTGGGTCCCTGTTTCCAGTAATTTTTTAATTGCAGTCTTCAGCAGGAGCGTGGTATTGATATACATGTAATTACTAAATAACCAGTTTTTCTACCCACTGACTCATCCAACCTTCTTTGTTGTACATGTACTTCCCAGAGCCCCTTATCACCACAGGCACTTATACCTGAATGTCTAGTGTTCCAGTGCCTACATGACTTGTATGAATTTTCCTGTTCAAGTCCTCACATTTTTACATTTTGTCCTCCTCCTAATCATCATCATCATCATCAGTACTATTATTACCTGGTTGACAAGACCTAACATGCCAGCAGTGGTCAATAAATGATGGAAACTCTCCTCTGGATTAGAAAAGTGTTGCAATTCAATCTATGAAAAGAATGGACAGGTATAAAACGTGGGGAAATTTCCACTTTAAATGAATGTTTCTAAGTCTGTATTTCACAGACAAAAGACAAATCTTATTTTTCTAATGTTTCCTCTAGTTACACATGTACCTTCATTTTGGTATGAAAACTGAAGAGTCGCCTAACTGTCAAATTTCATCAGTGTTAAAAACCACCAGACATGAAAAAAAAATAGACTGAAATACTTTTTAAATCTCAAAATTGTAAAAAAAAAATTCCTTGTTAAGGACTGGCTCAAGCGGAAGCCAGTTTCCACATAATCAAGAAAATGTATTTATTTAAGGTGTTCTTATTAGAAGGATTGAAACTACAATGTTCACTTATTGCTGAAAAAGGTTTGCTCATTTTTGTGAAAGCCCTGCCAAAAGCACCCCATATTTTGGCTTTAGCTTCTCATATCCCAAAAACTTGGTGACCCCATTTTTTTATCCTGAAATGTAATCAGCATGCCAGAATGAAACTTTCTACATAGTTTGAAAAAAAATCTGTGGAGCAGATTCAGAGCCACCTGAACTAATTGAAAATTTAAGGTAGCTCTGAATCCACTCCACAGAACTTTTTTAAAACTTTGTAAAGAGTTTCATCTTGGCTTGCTGATCACTTTGTGCAATAAAAATTGGGGGTCACTGGGTTTGTTTTTCAGATATGAGCAAATAAAGCCAAAATATAGGGTGTTTTTGCAATGCTTATTACGTAAAAAAAATGACTGCATCTTGTTCAGAAATAATTGATGTTTCACATGGTACCATAACATTGCTGTTGAATGATGATAACAAGGTGTTGAAACTTGTTTGAGCCACCTTACCAGCAAGGCACTAGAGGAGCGTTTGTTCGACCTACTCAATTGAAAAAACCTCTCAGAATTTGTGCTGTTCCCAAAAGTGCTGTTTTTTGGATTTCCAGAAGTTGTTATTGCCTGCCCAGGATTTCACTGAGATGTTTTTGAGTGCCTTTCTTAATAACTCCAAGGGCACCTACAGTACAACAACAGGAATTACCACTGTCCTCATCCGCCACATGCGGGCTATTTCTATTTCCAGGTCTTTGTTGCTGTTATTATTATTATTATTTTTTAATTTAACTTTTTAAAAATTATTATTATTATTATTATTACAGTGCGACACGCCTTACCGTGGCCACCTAACAAAATTTTTTATAACTTATACGCCAATCAGGGTGAGTGAATTTGATTGACAGTCACCCCTCCTTGCAAAGTTCGCACTGTTGCAGTTGAACACCGTTGAATGGGTTGTTTGAGTTGATGTACATGTACTTACACGTAATTGTCAAATGTGAAAGTTTGCTGGGTGACCACGGTAAGGTGCGTCACACTGTAAATGTCAGGTTACAAACCTTTCCATCAGTGCCTTTCTTCATGGATCTTTCCACCAACCCGACCCATGTTTCTAATGCAGAATGAAGAGATGACACAAACTCCTCTTCCAGGCCAACAACATCAAGCTGTTTAAACAAATTACATAGTTACATACACCATGAAAATTTATTGCTAGCATTAGGGATCCAGCTGACTACACCAATGTCAATGACTCCAAAACAGAGAGGGATGCTAAAAGACGGGGCCAGGAGGGAACCAGAGATACATGTAGTTGGACCCATGAGTGTTTCAAACCACTATTAAACTAAACTTGGCTTAAATGGAAGGTGAGCACCTGTATTATGCAAGGCTTATGTGACCAGCCACTCTCTAAAAAGACATCCCATTGCTGATAAATTCCTGTAGCCATATCACACCCACTCACACCAGTCACCAGTTTGAGTAAATGAATCATTGTGTTGAAAAATACAGGCTGCATTGGGAGGGAAATTACATGTGTAGTACTTGAAACCGCAGAAAACTTCCAATTAAAAGCTCCTTACAGCTACAGTGTACAGTACTGTGAATTTGAAATGACCCTTAATTTGACTGATGACTGGAAAACTGTAAAGCTGTAAATTAATGAGTTCTTGGACCACTATGCACTCGCCAATGGATTGCAAAGCTTGTAGACAGCTCTGCCTGTACAAAATGTTAGCTAGCAGCAACTCTGTTGGGGGAGTGAATTTGCAAGAAGTGATTAACAGCCACACCTCATTTGCATCAAAACTCTCAGTGAGTTCCAGAGTTTCCTCTGTTTGTCTCTTCTCCATTGCTGCTTTGTGTTCTAGTAATGCCTGCCAAAGATAAGCGGCTGCAAGTCTGTCCTGTGCAACTGATGAATAACACTCTTCATCATGATTGGTTTCTGCCATTTTGTCTGATAATTGCTCAAGAAGAGCAGTACCCTCTCGACAACACTCAAGTGCAGACCTGCAAATTAAAATAAATGAGAAACAGAGACAGCCCCATTACCAAATCTCTTGGCTAGATTACTGTTAAAAAGGCTTATCACTGGATATGTAAATTTGAACAATTATTATTATAAAGACTGGCTTTAAATAATCAATTGGTATTCTGCTAACGTTTTGGGCAATTGTAGAGTCTGTTAGTAATATTCCCACTCTACTCACCTGTCATTGTTTTGTGCTGAATCCCCATGACGGTGTAGAGCTATGGCCAGTTCTATCATGCTGGAACCATATGCAAACTCATCCGCCTGTACAATGTATAGTTCCAAAAGCTGCTTAATGACAGCAATCTGCTCCACTGCAGTATCATAGCTGGGAAAAATTTGACAACAGATTGGCATTTCAGTGCTTCGTATGACTCTTTTTACAGAACAATCAAAGCTTGAAGGGCTGTCACTAAAGGGCATAGCCAGATCTTACTGTAAATGAGTTTAACACCATACCCCCTGACCACTCCCACTTTCCTTTCCCTATCTTCTTTAAGAGCTAGAGACAGCCCTGAAATTATTAATTAAAGTTTACACTTATCAACTGTTGACCACATTCCAAGAATGGAAGGAGGTAGTGTGGAAATTCCATGGGGTTTGTATGTTTTGAGCACGCCCAAAGAAGAATACAACCCTCACGTCTGGAGAATTTCTGAAACCTGGCCAGGTACTTCCATTCCAGGAACCATTACGGTATCAGGGAAAGGAATATGCAAAATAAGGTTGGTAAGGAAAGATTTTGAAACAATCTCTTATATTGTAAAAAAAAAACACTAGTCTACAAATGTATATTGCAGATCAAAGATCTTGACTATGCTGGAGAAGTCCTGTCTGAAGTCTGCTACATGTGAGCTTGCAGAGTGCTAAGCACACACTTTTTTGATTACTATAATAATACCCCACCTTTTTGCCTTGTAGCAGGCAAGTTCCTCTTGAAGAACCAAACACAGCTGCCCACCATCAATATCTTCCGTGTCTTCTTGCTCAGCTAAGGAAGTGCACAGGGTTCTGAACCGAAAAATACATAAACAATCCCTATGAGCGCAATCTTTTTAAAGCTACAATAGCCTAGTGAGACACAGCATTTTATACTCTCCAATCACAAAAAAAAATTTTACAAATTAATTTTAGTTTCATGGTGCAGTCATTGTAAATGTGGCCTGTTTGAAATCAGCGGCAACACTGCATTTTGACTTGTGCGCCTCCTCACAGCAAATTTCTAAATAATTCAATTACAAGTAACACTATTTTAAATTGTCTGGAAACAAAAGAAAGTGATATAGTCTCAGAAAATTTGCCAAGCGCCTGTCCCATGGAGCAGTCAAGTTCCCCACAATTTGCTCAAGGACTAAATTCACCATGATTGGCGAGCAAAATTGCCAACCACTGTAGTGTCCCTGGCTTTAGATTATCTGAAGTTGTTACTACTATACTATATCAGGGATCCACATTCGCAGTCGTCCAGTCATCCCAGATGACTAAAAACCCATCCAGATGAGTATAATAACTCCAAAGGTTGTCCGTTGGATGAGTGAAGTTTTAATAAATGTCTTTTCATGAATGCCACAATGTACTTTGTTCTGATTGCTTTTCATTCAATGGAAACTTTCAGAAAATAAGGGATAAACATGCAGCTTTTCTCAGCATTGAAACGACACCTTTGACACTGAAAACAAGTGGAGCAGAACCTGCTGCTTTAACAGGAAAGACACATAATTTTGGTACATGTAGCATTTGAAGGAATACACTAGCCACGAGTGTCGAAAGTTTGGGTCGTTGAATCGTAACTTTGTAAGCTACATTGAAGTATGTTTTGCCATGGCAGATATTGACCACTGTAAATTGGGTTCCCACAGTGCAAAAAACAAACTCCAAACTCCAGTGTTAAAATTCGTCATTTCTGACAAAATTGTAAAATAAAATGTGAACGCTCAAGTTACATGTATAAGTATTTTATCAACCATTTTCTTCTGTATTTTTGCTCGGGCAACCCAAAATTTGTCTCGGCAAGTATGTCGCAAGATGCACTAGCCAAGCTTACGACTTTGATAAAAAAACGAGCGTGGATCCCTGCTATATATCATGAAACTTTTAAAAATAAAATTACCAAATGACAGCATGATAATACAGAAAATGAAATAATTCCTCTCATACCAAGGTTCCAATATTATTGTTAATGTTACTGTACATTACTTTTATTTTACTAAAACAAACAAATGAATATTCTTTTTTTTTTCTCATTGCAAACCTCGGTCTCTCGACTTGTTTCTCTTCATCTTGAAGGCTTTTCAGTACTTCATGTTTTAATGTAGTCCATTGTTTCACTTGCTGTCTAACTATGGAAACATCAGAGCCTGTTTTCACAGATATCAAGACCTGCGTGGTGGCCGTTCTCAATGCATCATTAAGTTTTTTGGCTCTTCTTTGACAGTCAGCCAGCAGTGAAAACTTTGTCAAAAGGTTTACCTTGAAAGAAATTTACAAATCACTGATTCAATAACATACATTATTACATGGCTTGTGTTTGTAGCCGATATAACACGCACTCTGATTGGCTAATTGTGACTGAATTGTAGGGCATTATTCTCCTGTAATGCCCACAGGCCGATTACGGGCTTGCAAAAACAAAACAAAAGGTAATTAAAAGGCCATATAATAAAAAACTTACTAACCTCACTTGCTCGGGACCGTACTGAGGAATATTGGCCCTCAGTCGTTTTTGTACGGACTGAGTGCACTACCATGACCTCGGGCCAATATTCCCCAGTACAGCCCTTGCGCTCGGTTAGTAAGAAGTTAATTCTAATAATTATTATCAGGGCCAAGTTGTTCAAAAGCCAATGAACTCTAATCCACGATTAAATACCAACTAAGGTTTCAATTTGCCCTTCACAAAAGCCGTATCAGTGTAGTTTTATGCTAAACCCATTCATTGACTCCTAGGAGTGAGACTTTCATACCAGCTGTCAAGAAGTCATTTT
>NC_090883.1:30582376-30602376 GCF_036669925.1 Montipora capricornis | reverse complement strand
AGGATTTCAGGGATGAATGCATGATTGCTTCTGCTTGGAATTGTAAAGATAGTTTCCGCCATTCCAAAACAACGCAAAGGTGTGATGGTCGCTGTGCACCCGTTACTTTTACCTCTTCAAGTTTTCCTGCTCCTTGTAGTAAAGTATCAGAAGCACGTAGCGCCAGCGATGTCAGTTCTTTAACTGTTTTCTCACTGTCGTGGCTCTTGCAAGAATTCACATGTTGTATAAATTTGAGCAGGTCACTTGCATGTCCCAGTGCACTGACATACTGTGACTTGCCTATTAGCTGGACAATGATAAGGTAGATTGTTTTGGCAAGTTCGTCCAAGGAAGATATAAACCTGAAATAATACCCATCCTGCACAGCTAATGTGTTGTTTAGCAAGGATCCCACTAAAACAAGAAGGTAGGAAAAATTAATAGTCTTTTTAAGACTGTCAAGATGGAAAATTTGAAATGTCAAAACTGGCTTTAATGCAATTTTCTTCCCTTATCTCAAAAGGTTCCTGTCCAACGCACCTAGTTTTAACGAGGCAGTGATTTCATCCAGATTATCAGTCTCTGCCTTCACTTTTTTCAAGGTCTCGACAGCACATCGTAAAAATTTGGTACAAAATGAAGTGTATTTTGAGATAGTTTCCTCTGAAGTTTTGTTTCCCTTCACTCCATTTTTGTTTTTCACGGGAAACTGTAGTGGCGCTAGATAATTCTACAGGCAGAAACAGAGCAGGATAAAATTAGACTTTTTGATACACGAGCAAAAAAATTAATGCTAATCTTATACCTTAGTGCCTTCATGAAGACCATCTATTTCTCCGTTCAGAAGTGACTTGAGGATTCTCTCCCCTTCCATGTTTCCCAAAAGGCCCTTTCCATCACTATTTTACATGCAGCATTTTGTTTACAGTGAGGATTTGAAATTTTTTTATGGAAATTGACTTTGAGCGAGTCAAAAAATGGCGCCTTCTTCAAATTACAATGTTCGACCCAGGGAAGCGCGTAAAAATAAGGCCTTTCAACCGTGGGAGCTAGTTACAAGGTCCCCAGCTCCTCCATGGGCAACTTACTTAGGTCTTCTCTGAATTAACGATTATCATTAATTCCTAATTTGCCAAGCTTTGAATTTACTATCATCGTTAATTTAGGACTTGTGGTAGCAGAGAAAATAAGGAAAATAAAAATCACATCCGTGGATTGGATTTGAACCTGGGAGTTTCAACTCTATACACTGTAAGTAGCGCTTCTTTTCACCTCACTACTGAAGATAAGACACCGCACTTTCAAAAAACAATTTTTTTTAAGTCTCCCATAGAATATCATCGCTGAAGAGTAATTAGGCCTAAGCTAAATTAAAGTTACGGTTAGGGTTAAAGTTGGACGTGCATATAATTACTTAATTACGTATTTCTGGACGAAAGCCCTTCCGCCGCCTAACCTTTAAGCATTATATACGTTTTACGGGTATTTCAAGCGAAATTTACTAGGAGTAGAAAATGGACGTGGAACTCCACGACTCGCCCCTTGCTTAAAAACAAGTGAACTCGACTTTGCAAAATAATGTACGTACTATTCAAACGACAGAGTTCAACGAGGCGAACAATACACGCTTGTAAGATTTCTTTTTGTCTTGTCTGAGACTCATGGTCAAAACACAATGCTGTCTTTATTTTGGAACTTTTGCCAACTACAATTTGTCAGTAAAAAGAGAAAACACGAGGGCCTTGTACCATATACCTTGTTACATTCTCCTTGCATTTAATTTCATTTTTGGACAACGCTTTTAGACTCCCATATTGAAAAAAGCAACTCTAATGACGTTTAAGGGGCTAGGTGTTATGACTAAAGGACACTGTACACAAGCGTGCTTTCTAGGAGTTTATTCCCAAGTCAAAGAGCGCTTTCCTTTTGTCAGAACTGGCCAGCCAGACCCGTCAGTTTGCAAAGAAAATGCAAACATTTGAAGGAACACTTGCACGATAATCCCTCGCATTGTTCCGGAGGAGTATACATCGTCCTCCAAGCGTGTTATATTGAAGGCGTAGTAGAGTTATTCCTTCCAAATACCCGGTCTGGCCGGTCAGTTCTGTCAAATGGAAAGCGCCCTAAGTACTTCTATTTAACATGATCACAACATAACCAACGTGGTCATATGACAACAACCAATGACAACCAATCATAATAAGGCACTAACGTATGTCACTAACCTAAATGGACGTTTCAGTAAAATCTTTTGTTATAATTCATGAGTTTTTGAACAGTGAACTTAAAATAGTGCAGTGCGTCGTATCCGCCATGTGCTGGAAATAGTGGCTTCGTGATTAACTGTTGTGTTTAGGGTTGTTTACCCGAGTGTCTCGTCTTTTTCTCGACTCTTAAACGAAGCCAATTAACATGGTGGCAGCGGTGGGATTCTGTTGATGAAATGGCGACTGCACAAACCGAACAATTCAGACTTACTCCGCAACTGGATGTGAACTCGGAGAATGCATGTGTCGGAAAACTTCAAACGATGGAAACGGCAAGTGGAAATTTACTTAGAATCTTCTGGGGCGTGGGAGAAAGATGGCAAAGTACCAATTGCCATTATCTTTAACTGTACAGGGCCTTATGTTCTCGAAGTTGTTGACAATTTTGTCTCGGCCGACGCTCGTGACAAAAACAAGCCCGATAAAGTCTTAGAAGCAGTAAGCTGTAATCCACTTGACAGTGAGGTCATCGAATCTCACAGATTCTGGAACATTCTATATCAAGAACAGGGGCGTAGCCAGGATTTTTCAAAAGGGGGGGGGCACACTGTATCAAACAGAGGGTACTCACCATATTGTGGCGTTTTCGCCACCTGAATATTGTTGGTTGTTTGCTTAAAAAAAGCTTACAAAGAGAGGGTCACGGGCTCCCCAGGACCCCCCCACCCCCCCCCCCCCCCGCTAGCTACACCCTTCGCCCTTGATAAACCATCTGATAAATTTTTCACGGAACTCGAAACTAGAGCATCCGCGAGTAATTTCCAAAAAAAGGATCCTAAGTTGAGAGACAAAATAGTCTTCACGGTGACTGGAAAACTACAAGAATTAACAAAGCAGTAAAAGCTTCTAAAGCGTTCGAACAGGCAAGTCAAAGAATTCAGAGAAAATGCGAAGCTTCCCAGTCACTCGAATCCCTAGGGGACACTAGAATGGCAAATACATTGGCCCCAACCTGACCCCAAATTATTGAACAAAAAAGTAAGGGGGTGGTCTAAGTTCTGAAAGTTTGGTAATAAAAACCTAAGACTTTCACAGACTAATAACGTCACGAAAGTTTTTATATTGATGTGGATGACGTATGCAAACGAGGCCACATGACTTGTTACGGACAAAGAACTTAAAATAAAAAACGGCGACAGCTTATGCCTATTTTTTTTTTCACTTTTGCTCCTATTAGAAATGGTAAAAGAAAACAAACTATGCTTGGCCATTAATTGTTAAATATGTCTTTATCTTTGGAAATATACTGTATTTCGTACTAGTGTCTAGTCCCCTACGGAAAGTGAATTCTTTTTTCGGACATTTATTTAAAATTTATCTCAAAATGTCCAAGCACAGAAAAGATGTACCCAATAGTGTTAACATCATTAAGGTTAATCCAGCCACCAGAAAATGATAAAAAGTGTTGCCGTTTAGCTGAGGAGACTTTTGTGTTTAAAACAACTCTGACATGTCACGTGATAATATGTTATCCCATACAGCAGTTAAGGTTTCACATCTTATTGCTGCTAACGATGTCCCAAAGTTATTTCATGTTATATAAAATGGATCAATAGCTTGCCCAGGCCTTAATTCACCTGAGTTGATGATCAATGGCTCATGGGTACTAATAATGGGGTTGACAGTGTTACTGCTACACTCACAGTAAATGAGCTTGATGTCTGATTTCAAAATGACAGTGCAGTTGACGTTAACAGTATCTGTCAGAAGCGAGTGAGGAAGAACCAAGTATCACCCACAACTGTGCGTCTTAATGATGTGGAACAAGACTAACTTGAAACCATTGGGCAAAACCTTTCTGAAAATTAAAAATCCTTGCACCGGTACTGATTCTCACGTTAAGTTCATTGTGGTGCTAAATGGATTTATATAATAACAAATAATTACCCAAGTTATTCTCGCATTTTGATCGATTCTTGCCTATGATCTATTAGAGGACAGACGCACAATTGACGTCACCATCAGTTTTTATGCGAAAAAGTTGAATTCTTTATTGTATAAAACAAATAGATTCCATGTTGCCGTGCGTCTGTTCAGTAATAGATCACAGAAGACGTCAAAATGTGTTAAGAACATCAGTGATAGTCGGCTATCTCCTCGTGTGCCACTTTTTTATTTTTATCACATTTTGACGTCATCTGTGATCTATTACTGAACAGACGCACGGCAACATGGAATCTATTTGTTAAATACAAACCTGCTAGGTCTAAGTACCATTCAGGATCTTGGTTTCATAACCAACAAACAAAGATCAGTTTATCTCTCAAGTAACTACTCCACAGCTTGGTGATCTGTGCAAGGCCACCCTCTAAATTGATGAAAATGTTACAAGGTAACACCCAAAGTATTTCATTGTAGGAAAATTGCCATTGCAATTCAGGAGGCAGTAAAGGAAGAGTTAGATCGACTTCTAAACAAGGGTATACTAGTTGCTGTGACTGAACCAACCGAATGGGTCAGTGAAATGGCTGTCATTCACAAGCCTAATGGTAAATTGCGAATATCCAGTGATCCTCGGTATCTAAATGCTGCACTCAAGCGTGAACATTACAAACTGCCCGTACTGCGCCTAGAGCCTACAAGTTTTGGCGTTATATAAATATCGTTTTATTATTATCATTATCATTATCATTATCATTATCATTATCATCATTATCATTATCATTACTTGATGATGTGCTACCGTAGTTGAAAGATGCCTGAATATTCAGCAAGCTTGATGTGAAAGAAGCATACTGGCATGTCCGCCTGGATGAAGCTTCCACAAAACTCACTACAATGAGTTATATGTGGAAAAGGCTACCCTTTGGTCTTGAAGTCTCAAGCGAAATATTTACAGCGCAAACTTGATGAAGCCTTAGGTGCTCTTGAAGACGTGTTCAACATTGTAGATGATGTCGTCATCGTTGGTTGTGGTAATTCTGAAGCAGAAGCTCACAGTGACAACAAGCGCAAGCAAGGTGTGCAGATAGAAATATCATCTTAAATGAAGAGAAAGAGCAAACTGGCTTAACCGAAATCACATTTCATGGGCATAGGATCACTAAAGATGGCGTGAAAGAAGATGAAGCGAACGTTCATGCTGTCCGTGGTATGCCAGGGCCTACTGATGTAGAAGGTGTGAAGCGTCTAAGCCTGTGGCATGGTTCAGTACATGGTCAGACTTCTTCCAAACCTTGCAGGGACACTTGAACAATCAGAGCGTTAACTAGGGAGAACATTCCTTTTGTTTGGTCTGAAGAGTTCGAAACCGCCTTCAACTCTGAAGAAGAATCTCACCGGCTCCTTGCTTAGCTTACCGTTGACTCATCCATAGAAGTCGTTATTCAAGTGGACAGTAGCAAGCATGGAATCAGGGCAGTGCTACTTCAGGAAGTACGTCCCATTGAGTACGCATCGAGAGCATTAACACCGTCAGAAAGAAACTGGGTACAGGTAGAAAAGGAAGCTTTAATAGCTGTCTTGCATGGCCCTGAGCTATTAACCAATATACCTATGGTGGACCAGTAACGGTGGAAAACGACCACAAGCATGTAGCTGCAATATTACGTATGCCCTTAATAAGCATGGCTCCAAAGCCCAAGTCTTTATATTTCAGTCACACTAAGCAGAGCTCACCTGGACTATGTTGAAGGCTACCAGGATGAACGTCGTGTCCACATTATGAACATGAACGTGTTCGAGGACATTCCCGACAAACGTCTGGATGAAATTAGGGCCGGATGCAACTTTGCGCGACACTAGTCTGAAAACGGTGGTACAAGTAGTTCTACAAGGATGGCCGCAAGACAAACACAGTACTCCCGCGTGTGCTTTGCCTTCCTTTGACCTGCGAGACTCACTAAGCATACTGGAACGCATATTACTAAAGGGAGAAGCTGATGTGATACTCTCAGAGCTGCGAACGTCTATTAAGAATCACATCTTGGTTGCGACAGTCTGCTGCGTCGAACAAGGGGAAATGTGTTTTGGCCAGGAATGTCTAGTGCCATAAAACAGGTAGCTAATTCATGTGAAACCTGCCAAGAAATGGAACCGTTCCTTGGTTCAACCTCACCCTTATGGATCTTGCCTTCAGAGTACTTTTCCACCGATTTCTAACAGTATTCGACCGGATAAAGAGCTACATGTACAATGCATGTATCTGTCGCGACTGTAACTAGTCAACAAATGCAATCAAAATATAGCTGTTCCCACGGTTAACATCCTGAAAGCCATGGCGATTCAAAGTCGTGTTCGTTTGGGCTTAACTGCAGAATACCCCGCCACTCGAACTATATTCCACGTAGCCGGCTACGCGGTACGCGGTACCTAGAAATAGGAATGCACAATACTGTAGAATACCCCGCCACTAGGACTAAATTTCAAAATGGCGCAGCGATGTTATATGTGCTGGCTACGCGGTACGCGGTACGCCGTGACATTCCTCGTTCTTAAAGCGTCAAAGCCTATTAAAGTAATTCCACAGACAAGAGACTGTGTGAACTGTGTACTCGGAAGAGCGTTATGTAAACAAATGAATTCAAAATGGTGCAGCAATGTTACTTGTGCTGGCTACGCGGTATGCGGTACGCTGTGATAATTAATAAAGACACAGTATTGTGCATTCCTCGTTCTTTGAGCGTCAAAGCCTAAGTAATTCGACAGACCAGAGACTGGAACTGTGGACTCGGAAGAGCGCGCGTCACCAGTATTAACAACGTGAAAACCTGACAACAGAGATCTTGTGCTGAATATAGCACTCGTTTACTGATTAAGCCTAAGCGCTTGTTTCAGTTTTAGGCCTAAGCACTCTTTTAAAATTTTAGCTTTCATTTTACGGTTCGGGTAACTAGAATTTTTAACGAGATCGTGTAAAGAATATAGCACTCGTTTCTTGATTAACCCTAAGCGTTTGTTTCAGAAATTAGGCCTAAGAACTCTTTACAAATTTAAGATTTCATTTCACGATTCGCTTAAACTAGGCTTTTTAACACGATCGTGTGATGAATATAGCACTCGTTTCTGATTAAGCCTAAGCACTCGTTTCAGTGATTAGGCCTAAGCACTGTTAAAATTTTAGCTTTCATTTTACGGTTCGGTTAACTAGACTTTTTACCGAGACCTTGAGAAGTTACTCCTTCGTTAGCATATAAAATAAACAAAGACAATTCCCTCAGATTTCGATAAATGCTACCATCGAAGCGTTTAAACTCACCAAAATCCAACGCTGAGAGCACAAAATGGCGAGGCCTACGGCGACTGTATCGTGAAGACGAGCTCACATGGCCTGCTCACATGTTCGCCACATGTCTTATCACATGTAACGAGAATGTGACGTAGTTTAATTTAATTTAATACTTCTATTGCGCATAAATCCATACAAAAATGATCAAATGCGCATTACAATGAATATAAAATATATCCTAAAACGAGAGCGAAAACGAGGTCAGATGTCGTCATAAGTTCGCACCAGTTTCCCGGCCGACACATGCCCCTGCAAAAATCAAGCGGGGGGGCCATTTTGGTGTCCTTACAGCAATCTCGAAAAATTCTGCATAGCCGTACACAGGCACACCAACTCGAAAGACACAGGACGCAAAACCGAAATTAGGCTTGCGTTCTCGTTTTCGTCGAACGCAATAATATAGTTGTCTGAGTTGTTGCAAGGATAAGTAATGCCGTAAGATTGATATAATCCCTGTATTACGCACGATTCTTGACTTGATTTACGAAATTTGATATTTCCAGTTTAGTGCATCATCAATTAAAACACCTAGGTATTTAATATGATCTTTCCTTTGTAATGAACAGTAGGATCCATCACTATCTATTGGAAGTTGAATGTTAACTACACCATTCTTCTTTTGCGGCGACTTAATGACCATAAATTTGTTTGTTTTCTTTAATTAATTGATGATTTGTCTATGTCGCACCAATGCTTGACTTTACGAAGTTCAGAATTCATTAATTGATTTAGGAAGTTGAGATTTTTTCCTGACGCAAAGATATTAGTACCGTCGGCAAAAATCCTAAATGTTAGTTCACTAGGCAAATCATTTATATATATATACATCTTATTCGATGGTTTAACATATAATACGCGCAGATATTTTGCGAGTTGCGTAGTATTTTTCCGAGCCTCGCAGGGGCAAGGAAAAATACGAGCAATGAGCAAAATGTCCGCGAGTATTACATGTTAAGTGTCATTGTCTGAGAAAGTGTTCCAGGGGCCAAAAGTTGTGGTCAACCGATTTGGCTGAAAATTGGCACAGAAGTTGGGTATAATGAGATATTTTAAAAGCCACTTTGGCTCACTTTTCTGAGTTTTAGTTTTGGAGTTACAGGGGGGGTCTCATTTTTTGCCCTTTGAGCACCAAAAATCCAGCCTTCCAGGGGGCATTTTGAAAGTGTGATAAGACCTCGCTGGTAAATTGTGCTGCCAAATGAGTTTGACCATGAACCCTACTATAATAGAGCTTTCAGTTCATGCATGTAACTTTGTCCTCAAGGCTTTTCACAGAGAGGAGCCTGGGGCTAGAGTTTGGCCAAAATTGATGTTAAAATTATAACCCAAAATAGCCATTTTTCAAAATTTCACTATATTCACCTGCCTTCTTGCATAACTTCCAAACCTATACCACTTTTTTTTTTAGTCACCCAGTTATCAAAATCAGTTGAGAAAAATTTGGCTTATTATGGTTTATTGAATTTTGAAACAAACACTTCATGCCCCTCTAAGGCGATGCAAAATGGAATTTTGAGCCTAATTCAGGCCATAAACAAGCCAAATTGTTGACAAGAAGCCCTTATTCTGTATTTGGTAAGTGAAAATGAATTGTCAAAGCCAAATCAGTTTCGTTGTTTAGAAATAACACCGATTCTTACCTTAAAATCATCTAAAAGGGGCCTCTGATTAGCGCAACAAACACATAATTTAGCAAATCAAAGGTGATTTTATTCTTTGAAAACCTAGTAACCACCAAAGAACACAAATGACAATGTTCTGATGTACATATAACAATTTATTTACAAGAAGCTTAAATTTTCTTTGATTTATAGTCGTCAGTTTCATGTCATATTTCAAAGCATTACTCCAAGCATGGAAAGTCTCCATACTTTGGCAGGCCCATTTTTTATATTTCGACCAGATAAATTTAGCTTATCAGAAGGTTCGTTAACATGTTACCTTCGTCTGACCTTGTAATAGTCTGAATAGTTGTTTTAAATACCCATCAGCAAAGGAACATGACCATACATATGTAGATTACACAGACATATACGAGCTTTAGTGAGCAGTATCCAGGTGAACTGTGATTTTCCGAGTCCTTTACAGCTGAAAAAATGAAACCATCCATCCACGGTTAGGAGAGCTGGATAACAAAAAGCTTGTTTTGCTTTTATAAAGAAAATAACCCAAACAAAATCTTGCATTGAGAGGATGCGCTTGTTATTACATCAAGCTAGCTGGCCAGCCATTTTGGACTTGAAGAGTGTGGGGACTGGACCGAGTTCCCGTTCAATCCTTCTCCCGTTTCGCGGGAATTTTTTCTGTTTTTTATCAGGTGTGTTCGAAATTCTAGAGAGTGATCTGTTTCAGGATAATTTTTGATGACACTTTATTCCTTTGAGGTAGATGACCAGTGCAGTGTCACGTCATGGGCTGTGCAAGAAATACGAATGCTGCCTTTGTTGTCTTGCGATAGTGACATGACTGCATGATTAAAGCACAAGTAGAAGAGTTCAGGTGTGTCCGGGGAAGAAGAGGAAGAACTGGTGATGCCAAAGCTACAGGTGCTTCAAAAGATCAGTTAGGGATCATATACGCTCACAAATGATTTTTAACGCAGTTTACGAGACTCTTTTGCTTGAAGAAAGACAATGATATATAATTTACGATGTTGTCGACTCAAATTGTTTGTTCACATACTTGATTGATTCCTATGTTAATTTCCTGGGTCCTTACGAAGAGCATTAAAGATTCAACAAACTCATCGCAGCAATATCTTTATATATATAAAAAAAAATATCAATAAGAATAATAGAAATAACTTGAAGGCTGTTTTTTGTCTGCTCGAGCTGATTGTTTACATTCAGCTTGTCACGCTTGGCAATGCACAATTCGAGCGAGCTTGCATTGAAACTCCACCGGTCTCCTTTATTTGCCTGTTTCGTCGAAGACAAGTCAACTTAGAATAGGCTTAGCTACATAATTCCGCAGGAATTGTTTTGGGAATTTTAGACACGAAAAAGTATTTTTGAAAATCTCAAGAATATTAGAAAAAAATTGACAAATACTAGAACTTAAATAGCAGTATATATAGGAGAATACTGAACAGCAACATTTCACAGGCAGAAACGTTGAAAAAACGTTTTTATTTTTCTGTATTCCTACCAACCAAGAGAGGGCTCAGTCCACCCACATGCTACAACAGTGTCTAGAGTACTGTTCACTGAGCACAACAAATCAGCAGTTTTCAGAGTCATCTACACTACAACTAATCAGCGGTTATTCACCAAAAGAGGCCCTCGGAATTTTAGAGAGTTTTAGCAGATAACACTCTTATTTAGGTACATTTTTTCATTATTCTTTTAATTGAATAGTTAAATTTATTTTAAACAATTTTTAAATTAAATAATGAAACAATTTTTTCTACAAATATACACAAATCTTCCGTGCTCTTCAAGAACGATTCAGAGTCAGTTCCCATTCAAGTGCGACGTATGTCTGTTCATTGCCTATGCATTATTCCAAGCAAATCCAATAATATCAACTAATTCGGTCGATTTTGCGAGAACGTTTTAGTGACATTTTCTCCCTGAAAATGTCAATTTCGTCGAAAAACTTAGATGCAGCATGTTTCAGTGTCAAGTATTTATGAGTCAATGATTCAATGAGCCAATGAGTCAATGAGGCATGAGTCAATTAATGAATGAGTCATCGGGTGAGTGGAGTTAAGTAAAGCATAAAATGAAAGCTAAAATGTCAGAGAGGACTTAGGCCTAATCACTGAAACGAGGGCTTAGGCTTAATCAATAAATTTTTGCTGTATTGACTGTGAGTCTCATTGACTCATTGACTCATTGACTCATTTGACTCATATAACATCCGTTCTCGGCACGTTTGCAAAGATCTTTGACGAAAAGGGTAAATAATGGAAACCGGTACCTGAATTGTACGAGCAGGTCGAGGAGACAAAAAACAGCCTTCAAGTTATTCTAATCGTACTTGTTTTTTTTTTTTTTTGGACAAATCTTGTGAATGTTTTGTGCTCTTCCTAAGGACCCAGGATTTAACATGCGAATCAATCAACCATAAACAAACAATCTGAGTCGACAATATCGTAATTTACATATCGTCGTCTCTAAATTTCTCTTCAGTCAGAAGAGTCCCTTAGATCACGATAAATGTCGTTTGTGAGCGTATATGATCCCTAACTGATACTTTGAAGCACCTGTAGCTTTGGTATCACCAGTTCTTCCTCTTCTTCCCCGGACACACCTGAACTCTTCTACTTGTGCTTTAATCATGCAGTCATGTCACTATCGCAAGACAACAAAGGAAGCATTCCTGTTTCTTGCACAGCCCATGACGTGACACTGCACTGGTCATTTACCCCTTCAAAGGAATAAAGTGTCATCAAAAATTATCCTGAAACAGATCACTCTCTAGAATTTCGAACACACCTGATAAAAAACAGAAAAAATTCCCGCGAAACGGGAGAAGGATTGGACGGGAAATCGGTCCAGTCCCCACACTCGTCAAGTCCAAAATGGCTGGCCAGCTAGCTTGATGTAGTAACAAGTGCATCATCTCAATGCAAGGCTTTGTTTGGGTTATTTTCTTTTTAAAGCAAAACAAGCTTTTTGATATCCAGCTCTCTTAACCGTGGATGGATGGTTTCATTTTTTTAGCTCTAATGGAATCGGAAAATCACAGTTCACCTGGACACTGCTCACTAAAGCTCGTATATGTCTGTGTAATCTAAGTATGTATGGTCATGCTCCTTTGCTGATGGGTATTAAAAACAACTATTCAGGCTATTACAAGGTCAGACGAAGATTATACGTTGACGAACCTTTTTATACGCTAAATTTAAATGGTAAAAATATAAAAATAATGGGCCTGACAAAATATGGAGACTTTCCATGCTTGGAGTAATGCTTGCTTGGAAAGATGACATGAAACTGACGACTATAAAATTAATCAAAGAAAAATTTAAGCATCTTGTAAAAAGATTGTTATATGTACATCAGAACATTGTCATTTGTGTTCTTTGGTGGTTACTAGGTTTTCAAAGAATAAAATCACCTTTGATTTGCTAAATTATGTGTTTGTTGCGCTAATCAGAGGCCCCTTTTAGATGAATTTTAAGGTAAGAATCGGTGTTATTTCTAAACAACGAAACTGATTTGGCTTTGACAATTCATTTTCACTTACCAAATACAGAATAAGGGCTTCTTGTCAACAATTTGGTTTGTTTATGGCCTGAATTAGGCTCAAAATTCCATTTTGCATCGCCTTAGAGGGGCATGAAGTGTTTGTTCCAAAAATTCAATAAACCATAATAAGCCAAATTTTTCTCAACTGATTTTGATAACTGGGTGACTAAAAAAAAAAGTGGTGTAGGTTTGGAAGTTATGCAAGAAGGCAGGTGAATAAAGTGAAATTTTGAAAAATGGCTATTTTGGGTTATAATTTTAACATGAATTTGGGCCAAACTCTAGCCCCAGGCTCCTCTCTGTGCAATTCCTTGAGGACAAAGTTACATGCATGAACTGAAAGCTCTATTATAGTAGAGTTCATGGTCAAATTCATTTGGCAGCACAATTTACCAGTGGGGTCTTAACACACTTTCAAAATGTGCCCTGGAAGGCTGGATTTTTGGTGCTCAAAGGGCAAAAAATGAGACCCCCCCTGTAACTCCAAAACTAAAACTCAAAGAAGTGAGCCAAAGTGGCTTTTGAAATATATCATTATACCCAACTTCGGTGCCAAGTTTCAGCCAAATCGGTTGACCACCACTTTTGGCCCCTGGAACACTTTCTCAGACAATGACACTTAAACCATCGAACAAGGGATTTATTATTCCACTACAATAAGGTGTTATTTTGCTTCAATTTTATTTGGTAAGAGTGTTTCTAAAAAAATGTATCATCTGTCCTTCACGTAGCTTCCTTGCAGCCGTTTTTTGTGTCGGTCCCATTCTCCCTGTGGGGAGGAGAATGGGACCGACACAAAAAACGGCTGCAAGGAGGCTATCCTTCACGGCGCTTGTGAAAGATGTAAGCAGCACAGAAAGCCAGCCAAATGTCCTTTATTTGATTGTATAAGCGAAATGACAAGTGACAAACGATGACAAGCTAAATTCTCAGGCTTTGTATCGTGTTGAAAACAATTTCTTTAATTGAAAAAGTCCCGTTCCGTCCGTATTTGCTCTGTTCTAAACCGGTCAAACCGGAACACTACATTGTATTACCGTCTCATATTTTGCGAGTTCTCTTGACCAAATATGGTAAAATGGCGTAATAGGGGAATAATAAAAAGTAGAAATGGTAATGGACTACGTGGACCAAGTGGTATGGCATCCCAAGAGCAATTGCATCAGACGGTGGATCTCAATTTACTCTCCAAGAATTCAATTCATTTGTGACGAATTGGGGTATTTGTCACATCACCTCCTCACCAATGAATCAACGTGCTAATGACAAAGCAGAGTCTGCCGTTAAGATCATGAAATATCTCTTGGTCAAAACTCACAAGGGTGGTGGTGATCCGTACGAAACATTGCTAGAACAAAGAAACATTCCTCGACAATACACAGGTCTGAGTCCTTCAGAAATCCAGTATGTTTAACCGGAAGACGCGTAGCTTTTTACATGGCATGGCGTGTGCGTAACGTCCCCAAGAACTCGTGTGTGAACGAGAAGCGTGAAGCACGAAAGCGAAGCGTGAAGAAATATCATGACCATGTATTTCTTCGGCATGTGGAAGGAAAAGAATGGAAGTAAGGAATTTAGGAACAAATACGTACCAGGCGGAAAGTCTGGATGGAGACAACTGAGTACCGGAGGAATCAGACGACATGAGACCTACCAAAGTCGTGCGAACTACTCGCGACCAATCTCCCATTGTCGCACTTCGCACTCCTGAGAAACAATCCCCGCTGGATCTGTCTACGGTTGACTCTCCCTCTGCGACTCCATATGAGCCACAAGAGAGTCAGCCAAGTACTGGTCAGGAGAAAACTGAGAAAACTGTTGTCAACAATCGTGGATCCTCATTAGGTATGACCAGGCCAAGACGTATGGTATGGTATACTTTATTTAAATCCAGAAGACACGCTAGCCCCAAAACATTAAGCTGGTTTCCATAGAAGGCGTGTCTTTACAAATTATATTATATAAAAATATAAGTACATACATGTAAATATGTGTATATTAAAAAAAGCGACTACAAGATAACATATATAGATAAAACTTCTTGAATCTGCTTAAGAAGCTAAGACTAATAGTACGGAATTTAATTTATAATTATAACTCTTAAAACCCCTATACGATACTACCAAAAAATGGAAGGCATTAGATACCGAGGCGCAAGACTGAATGAATGTAGCACGGCATGATCCAATCACGTTTTTAAATGAATTTAGTGAATCCGACAATTAAGCTTCATTTGGAAGTTAAATCCAAATCATAGCACCACTCCCTCTTTTTTTTAGGATTAATCAGACTGTTTACACGGAGACACTTTATTTTCGCTCATGTTTTGTTCAGTTTATCTTCGAGAAAAAGGGATGTTGATCACATAATTGTTACCCGCTAGGCATGCATGTATAAACCCATGATGCAGTGCGTCGTATTCGCAACGTGCTAGAAATGGTCGCTTTGTGATGTTATGTTCTGTTTACAGTTGTTTAACCGAGTGTCTCGACTCTAAATGAAGCTAATCAACAGAGAGGCGGGATACCCACGGGAAATTGACTCAGAGAGCGTTCCTCTAGGTAGGGATTTGGACTGGTACACGTTGCCCCAGGGTCGGGAATTTGATATGCCCGCCATCTTGAAAGACTGCGAGATACTGGAGATGAGTTATCCGCCATCTTGGTATCGAATTTCCAGATTTTTCTGGACACCATGAGTGAAAGAAAGGTAAACAAATCCGTCTTACTTTCTCGTAAAAATGGACCATCACTTCTTCAAAATCAAAATACAGTGCAATTTTTGACTCATTTTAGATTTGAGGTATGTGATTTCAAACTATAAAACTAGGTAAAAGAATATGGCTTGTAACTGGTCTCATTTGAAAATTACAGGTCTGCCAAATCTGCACGAGTGAAAATCCAGGTAATGCCCAAGAACTAGTCGTTTGGATCCAGTGTGACATATGTGACGTGTGGTACCATCAAGTCTGTGGCAGAATTTTGGCCAGCATCATTATGCACAGTAGATGTCATTTTCTTGTACTGCCGTGAACACCATGTGAGGTTAGAAATGCCAGAACCTTTCCATCCCGTCAATTACTTACACCGCAATCTAATGAAAAAAAGATACCCCAGGGCAGGAATTTCACGTTCAGAAGGTGCCCAGGGGTTGGGAATTTGATACTCTATAGGTGCCCAGGGGTGGGAAATTTGAAGCTAACTTCCATGAAAATGTCCCCCACCCTGCGGCTTAACATTGATAGGTGCATTACGCGTAACACAAGAACGTGCATATTTTTGTTACAAATTTAGGAAGCTAATCGGATTGTCCCGTGTTCGCTCAGCCGTATCTGAGCTCTTTTTAATTTCGTTCTTGCGGTATATAGGTTTCGTTCATTCGGTCGAGAAATAATTAGGAAATCTTGTAGTTGTTTAGTTTTGTATTGCAAGTATGTACTAAATACAACATGAGCGACCGTATTGCAGCGGAAATGCAAGGAATGCCAAACTCATTCCCAGGTGATTGCGAACATAGAAGGACCTCGTTTTCCAAGACTGAAAAATGCAGACGAAGAAGCAGCTTGGTTGGTAGGGACTAGTCCCCAAAATACAAGAAATAGTACAAAATGGAGCGCAAAGATATTCAAGGAGTGGCAAAGTGCTCGCTCAAATAAAGTCGTTACAAATGAGTCGCTGGGCTTTGACTAATATAGAAGGTGGCCGAAGTTTAAGATCTAACTATTGACATCGCGCAAATATTCCCTCGACTGTCCCCTGTTTTTAAATTTCTGGATGATGAAGTTTGTGGGAGAAATTGGAAAACGTTCAGGTGATAAAACAGGGCCCGGTTGTTCGAAAGCCGACTCACTTAATCCAGGATTAGCGTAAACCTTTGTTTCATGTTTTCAACATTTCGCTGAAAGTTTCTTTTGCTTCATTTTGTTTTTCAAGACTGATTTCTTGTAGTGTAAAGTTTTGTCGAGTATCAGCGTTGATCAGCTTTTGGGAGTAAAGAAATAAAGTCCTTGGTTAATACACCTTTTGCTGTTCATTTACGCAAAGTATACATTCATTTGGGTCAACAGTTGAAACTATACGGCAAATATACGTTAATTTCATTAGCAAATCCACGAACTTCATTAACGCGAACGAACTTTCAATAACGCTATTTGCATATGTATAAACATTCAATAGAATCAACGGATAAACAATTTCACCTTTGGACAATCAAAGATAGCAAATATGCTTTCAATCTCGCGCAATGCTTATTTATCAACACCAATATAAAATCAATTGCATGGTATGACAATCAATGGCGTATTTGAAACATACAATAATGCAATTTACATGGAGACGCACAATCAATTGCACCTTTATACAATTGTTTATTTGAAATGGTCAACCATTAACGTGAACTGACAAACATTGGTATTTTTCGAATAAAGAATGGGAAGAAAAAAATATTCATTAGTGTCATTCTTCGTAATTAAGTGTATTTTAAAATACTGAAGAAAAATACAAGAGTATGTACATTATCATTTAAATTTTGTCTTTTTTTTGCACAATCTTTTGCTGAAGCAGATATAAAATAGTACTGTACATTTGCGTACATTTGCGTAAATGAACAGCAAAAGGTGTATTTAACGTTAATCGCCTTTTGAACAACCAGGCCCAGTTGTGTGCCTGTCGTTTTTGCGTCCTTTTTTTGCTTTGATACGGAGGTTTTCCGTGGTATTTTGTATCAGCTTATACAGAATGTTAATTAATCTATTCGTATTCTAAAAAAACAAGAAAAAAAAGCCTTGTAAATAGTTAATTTCAACCTGAGCGAACTTTATGGACATTCTGTATGATGTTCATACAAAATACTAATAACCTAATTAGTATTAATTAGTATACAGAATACTTATTCGAGAGCAATAATTCATTATTAGTTCACAAATTCCAGTTTTTCCTTGCTACCTTTTCAAGCGCTTCCCGAGCTTTCACACAGTTACAGTTTGTATTGGGTTTACAGTGACATTCACGAGACTCAAATTGCATTTTTGGATTGGCTTACTGCTTCATGAATTATTAATGAATTTTATAAAGTATTTTACCGTTAAAACATTTCAGTTGACCTCTTTGAAAATCACGATTCTGCAGCTTTCTCTGAAATATGCTCTACTCTTCGATTAATTAACTTAAAACGCATTTTCGATTTCTACCGCTTTCCCGGAAGACCAAGGACAGGAGAGAGCCATTCTGAATGTTGTAGTCTGCCACGATGCAGCTATCTTTCAGTTCCTCGCTATTAAACATGAGAATCTGTTTCTCAGCCAAAAAACCTTCTTGGGCTTCAATTTTGTTCTTCAGATCCCGGATGGTATCGCTTGATTTGATTGCCAACGGTAATGCCCTTTCACTGAATGGAAATTTTACATGAATGTCCATGACTAAAACAACGGTTAAAGTAAAATCTTTCTGAATATTGTAGTAACGCAAAGTTCGACCATTTTCGAGCTTCCTCCCGTCACCAATAAGCTCCTGTTCATCAGGGGAGATGCCAACCATGGCTTGAATCTTCATCTTCACGTTCTCGATAAGGTCATCGGGTTTCACTTCTAACGTGAACAGCTTTCCATTCAGCAACTTTGCAAAAATTTGCATTCCATCACGGAGTCGCAACATCAAATGCCGTGTGGATTCCTTGTGAATGTTGCAGTCAGCTAGAGTGCGGCCATCTTCCAGTTGCTTGCCAGCTAGGACAAATCGTTGTTGGTCGGGTGGTATCCCTACTTTGTCCGTAACTTGCGTCTTTTCGTTCTCGATAAGCTCATCGGGTTCCACTTCTAACGCGATAAGATCCACCAACTTTGCAAAAATTTGCGGGCTATCCAACATCAGTGTGGATTCCTTCTGAATGTTGTAGTCAGCTAGAGTGCAGCCATCTTTCAGTTTCTTGCCAGCAAAGATAAGTTCTTGTTGGTCGAATGGTATCCCTTCTTTGTCCCAAATTTTCGTCTTCACGTTTTCAATAGAATCGCTTGGTTTGACTTCTAGAGGGATAGTTTTACCAAAGAGCGTTTTGACAAAGATCTGCATACCACTACGGAGTCGTAACAGCAAATACAGTGTGGATTCCTTGTGAATGTTGTAGTCAGCTAGAGTGCGGCCATCTTTCAGTTCCTCGGCAGCAAACACAAGTCTTTGTTGGTCGGGTGGTATCCCTCTTTTTTCCCAAACTTTCGTCTTCACGTTTTCAATAGACTCGCTTCGCTCGACTTCTAGAGTGATAGTTTCACCAGTGAGCGTTTTGAGAAAGATCTGGATACCACTACGGAATCGTAACAGCAAATGCAGTGTGGATTCCTTGTGAATGTTGTAGTCAGCTAGAGTGCGGCCATCTTTCAGTTCCTCGGCAGCAAACACAAGTCTTTGTTGGTCGGGTGGTATCCCTCTTTTTTCCCAAACTTTCGTCTTCACGTTTTCAATAGACTCGCTTCGCTCGACTTCTAGAGTGATAGTTTCACCAGTGAGCGTTTTGAGAAAGATCTGGATACCACTACGGAATCGTAACATCAAATGCAGTATGGATTCCTCCTGAATGTTGTAGTCAGCTAAAGTGCGGCCATCTTTCAGTTCCTTGCCAGCAAAGAGAAGTCTTTGTTGGTCGGGTGGTATCCCTTCTTTGTCCCACATTTTCGTCTTCACGTTTTCAATAGAATCGCTTGGTTTGACTTCTAGAGGGATAGTTTTACCAAAGAGCGTTTCGACAAAGATCTGCATACCACTACGGAGTCGTAACAGCAAATACAGTGTGGATTCCTTCTGAATGTTGTAGTCAGCTAGAGTGCGGCCATCTTCCAGTTGCTCGCCACCAAAGAGAAGTCTTTGTTGGTCGGGTGGTATCCCTCTTTTTTCCCAAACTTTCGTCTTCACGTTTTCAATAGAATCGCTTCGTTTGACTTCTAGAGTGATAGTTTTACCAGTGCGCGTTTTGACAAAGATCCGGATAACACCACGGAGTCGTAACAGCAAATGCCGTGTGGATTCCTTGTGAATGTTGTAGTCAGCTAGAGTGCGGCCATCTTTCAGTTCCTCGGCAGCAAACATAAGTCTTTGTTGGTCGGGTGGTATCCCTCTTTTTTCCCAAACTTTCGTCTTCACGTTTTCAATAGACTCGCTTCGCTCGACTTCTAGAGTGATAGTTTCATCAGTGAGCGTTTCGACAAAGATCTGCATACCACTACGGAGTCGTAACAGCAAATACAGTGTGGATTCCTTCTGAATGTTGTAGTCAGCTAGAGTGCGGCCATCTTCCAGTTGCTCGCCACCAAAGAGAAGTCTTTGTTGGTCGGGTGGTATC
>NC_090883.1:30572376-30574876 GCF_036669925.1 Montipora capricornis | reverse complement strand
TAACAACAAACGCTAACAACAACGGTTCTTAAATAGGTTTTAACTATGTGGTCTAGAATATTCCTTGTGTCTATTTTAAGCAAATTAATCATGGCATTACTAATACTTATTTTTAGGATTCTAAAACTTTCCATGATCTGTCACTTATAAATATACATCAGCAAAATCTAGAACTTTCCAGGAAAACAACAATAATTATGTAACATTTTATAGAACATTCCAGAACTCTTCAGAACATTTTTCCCCTTCCAAAATGGCCTATAAGATCATTTTCCTAACTGCACAATAGTATGAACTTCCGAAACTGATCATTGTAAACAGACAATAGAAATGTTGATGTACTATGCTTTACACTCAAGTGGGCAAAGCTTGAGTGTAACAATAGGTCTCCGTAGAATTGAACCCTTCACTCTAACGTCTGCTGTTCGAACGTGTCCATCAGGTCCAGGAAAGACTTGAACTATCCTTCCCAACGGCCATTTCCCACGCGGTATATCTGTTGACAAGACCAATACAAGATCGCCCACTTGTAAGTCACGCTTTTCTTTTCTCCATTTCTTTCTTGGGCTCAAGGATTGTAACCATTCTCTTAACCACCTCTTCCAAAACTGACGAACAGATTCTGGAGCAAACTGACCTCCAACTTGGTGAAACAAAAAATGGTTTGGTGTGAGTGGTTCCGCATCATCCACATTTGAACTCTGGTAAGTAATAGGTCGAGAGTTCATCAGCCCTTCGGCACCCACAATCGCAGTCATCAGCTCTTCGTCTATTAGATCTGCCTTATTCATTACATGAAACATGTCTCGCTTGGCTGCTTTGATAAGTATTTCATGCACGCCATTGAAATGCGGTGCTGATGGCGGATTAAATTTCCAAACCACACCTCTGTTCACTGTCAATTCTTGCACTTTCGTCTTGTCAAGGGCGTTCACTAACTCGCGCAATTCTTTTTCGGCTCCTACGAAATTTGTGCCATTATCGGAGATTACTTGAACAGGGAATCCTCTTCGTGAGGTTATTCTGTAGAATGCGTTGAGAAATGAATCTGTGTCCAAACCATATACCATCTCCAGGTGCACTGCTCTGGTGTTCATGCATGCAAAAAGACATAGATAGCGTTTGAATCCAGCTTTTCCTCTTCCTTGCTTTGTGAGGAATGGACCAGCAAAATCAACTGAAATGTTGGTGAATGCTCGAAGTGACATTTCTGCTCTCACTGCAGGGAGTGGAGCCATAACCTGCGAAGCGGGCTGAACTTTTCTTCTTCGGCAAACCATGCATGCTCTTTCGCAATCACGAATTTCTTCTCGAGCTCCAGGAATCCAAAACCTAGCAGACAACATTGCTAAAACCTGATTTGTCCCTGAGTGATTGCTGTCTTTATGTAGGCGTTCAACGATTAGTTTCGTTACTTGATGCTTTCTTGGAAGGATAGTAGTAGTAGCTTTTGATCCCAGGTTAGGCCAGCAGTCCACATTGCTTGCAATATCATGCGAGCTCTGATGGTAAATGGCGATACTAGTCCCAAGGGGTCAAAAAATGTTGATGTCCGACTCAAAAAGCTTCTCTTTGTCCAGTTGAAGCCATCTGGTGATGGGTGCACCACAAAAGTAAACTGATCTGAGTTTGACTTCCAGGAAATCCCTAGAGTTTTAATGACTGGCAAGACTTGTGCTTCAAGATTCAAATTTGCGACACAATGATCCTTTGGTATCACTTTCAGAACCTCTTCACTCTTAGAGAGCCATTTCTTTGGTGTCATACCAGCTCGCTTCCAAAGCGTAGTGAGATCATGGTGCAGCCTGATAGCTTCTTCAACTGTTTCCACAGAATAGGCTGTCGTCCATGTAGGTACTTTTTCATACAGTTTCTGCTGCTCTGGGGAATTCATCGGAGTTTAGCTTGGCATTGTGCAGAGCCACCAATTGAGCCAGATAAGGCGATGCATTGACTCCGAACACGACTCGAGTAAACTTGTACACTTTGGGTGGATCATTCTTGTTCATGTCTCGCCACAGAAATCTGTGAACTGATCTGTCAGCTGGCTGCAGATGAACTTGAAGATACATCTCTGTAATGTCGCATACTAGAGCTATTGGTGATCATCTAAACCTGACTAGAACATTGATGAGATCATTTTGCAATTTGGGCCCTTGGTGGAGAACATCATTTAGTCATTTTTAGTGACACCCCTTTATGCTTGGCCGATGCGTTGAATACAGGTCTCACTTTACTTGTACTCGTCTTGTCTGACAACAGGAAAGTGGGGAAGGTACCAGACCTTAGTTACTTGTTCCTTCTCAGACTGAACTTCACAAATGTATCCCTTTCTCTCATATCCATTGATTACCTCTTGATAAGCTGCTGCTATCTCAGGCTGCTTTGCCAATTTACGCTCTGTACTCTCTAAACGAGTTAAAGCCATGGTGTAGTTGTCTTCAAGGGATGGGGCAACAGATTTCCAGGGCAGTCCCACCACGTATCCTTCGGAAGTTTG
>NC_090883.1:30562376-30564876 GCF_036669925.1 Montipora capricornis | reverse complement strand
GGCTTCTTGGAGATTTCCCTGCTACCGTCAGCCCTCCCAAGAAATGTACAAATTTTCAATGTAATGATATTCATAACTGCTTGTG
The DNA here is from genome assembly GCF_036669925.1 of Montipora capricornis. NCBI lineage: Eukaryota > Metazoa > Cnidaria > Anthozoa > Scleractinia > Acroporidae > Montipora > Montipora capricornis. Next base: position 30,564,791 of record NC_090883.1, on the reverse strand, counting down.
CATGAATCCCTCCATATAATTCAATTTCTGCCGCCAAAGTGGGCGGGACCACTGCATGTTGTTTGTTTGAGGAGCTAGGCACTTCTCTCGCTCCCTGAATAACTTCTTGGGGTTGCTGTGGAGTTACTATTGTCCCTGTGCCTGTCTGTGCACTAGCGCGAGTGATAGCCTCACAATCAATTTGAAGTCGAAGACGAGCTTTTGAAAATGAAACTGTGAATTAGACATGGCCATGAAACCACACGTGAAATGAGATGCCAGAATTATTAAAAGTTTATTAAATTCTCAGCCTCGGATAATGCATTTCTAGCTTTGTTATTGGCTCACTGCATCTCAGTTATAAGCCGCTATACAGCTGTTTGACCTTATATGGCACATGAGTCCAGGAAATGTTGCTTAATTAAAAGCTTAAAAAGTTTTGGGGGAGAGTCAAGTTCTGTTGACAGAAAATGGACGGAAGGTGTAGAATCTATAATGATAAAAGCAATATTCCTTTCGCCCTTGTTGGATAAGAGATTGGTTATTGCCAACTTGGCACTAAGCAACTCGTTGGCTACAATATTCACCACCTTGTGTCGAATGCAAGCGAATGAAATAATTGTTAATTCATTCCAGGCTTAAAAGGAAGGTGTTGCAAAGTAGGTCTGCCGGCCATGGAGGTAGGATTGAAGAGGGACAACTGTTCAAAAAGAAAGCAAGTGAGTGAAAAATATATAACTGCAGTACTTAGCACAATGCTGAGGGATGAAACCCATTTTACTGCAGTACATATCCTATATAGAGTGTTTTCAAGTGACGTCATGGTGGCCGTGTTGGTGTCCGTAAACAAAGAAATGGCAGCCATGTTGGTGTCCCCAACTAATCCTCTGGGAATTGAGCTCTATTATTATGTTTTGGTGGAAAACAAGGTTACTGATCACGTGGGTGAAAATCACACAAAATGTGCACATATAGCAAGCCACAACATATTTGATTGGATGGCAAGTTGGTTGCACGTGTCGCCAAAAAATCTAATTGGTTTCCGTAACAGGAGGCAGGAAAAACACGGGTGTTGATCGGATACGAATCACACTTACAAAGAGTTGACGCAATCAATAATGTACAGACTGAGGTCAGTTGAGCTAAAGCAGAAACAGCCATTACAACAACACAATTTACATGATAAAAGCAGTGAGGTCTGTATCAATACAAGGTCAAGGGCAGTCTTGCAGCCATTCATGGGCTAAGTATTTTAAACTGAGCAAACACCTGCAAAATAGCCTCTTCTCAAGTTCCAGCTATCTGGAATGATTAGCATCAATCCTTACAATACAGTAATTAAGTAACTTTAGAAAGAAGCTATACATGTGTGTGTAACTAACTATACATTCTGAATCTTGTAAGACACTTTTCATCAAAAAGTACATTTGCATTGACTTTGTTTGGTTGAGCCTTTCTATAAAGTTCATATTACATGTATATTTATGAACCTATGAACATTGATATTTAATTTCCTCACTTTGTACGGTTTGTCTTTGTAATGTTTAACACTTAGTATAGTGATTGTATAGAATAGTAATATTAAGTAATATTATTTAGAACTTGCCATTAATAGCTAGCTACCTAAAAGCAGGTTTGAGTTCGTTTGCTTGGACATTGAGAGCGTTATTATTGATACCACACACCAAGTTTAGCTGTAGAGGAGGACAATGACAAGCATTTGAGCACTAAAAGCCGCCCTTTTGTTATTGAGCTTAACCTAGTTTACAGTTATCCATCCATCCATTAAGGAAAAATGCATGTACTTCAAATTAATTGTGGGGGTGATCATATATAGCTATCACTGGTGTAAAATGATTCAATGTATCATAGTGTTACATGTAAAGGCATCAATTATCACTCAGGGGTGACATAGATAACATACAAAATAGGATTAGCAGTGAGCCACTGTCCTTGAGGGATGCCATTTTAAGGGGGAAGGTTCTGATAGATTAGGGACCCACTGTAATTAATGTACTTGACATTTACGACATTCAAAATTCCTGTAAACAAAATAACACTTACCGGTACTCTAGCGCAACTCATACCCAGCCAGATTACAGAAATCATTTGGTACAATTACAACTATACCATTTGAATCACGACAGAATTGATCACAAGATTACAATGTAAGTGCATGTACATGTACATGTACAAAATAAAACCTATTCAAGTGCAATTGATAGCAAGAAAAATTACAGTCCTGAATCATTTTGTTTATACAGTTACAACTTAAACATTTCAATTACGACAGAATTGATCAAGAGATTAAGGTCATGCACAATTTGTACATGTGTGCAACACCCATCCATTCCTTATAAAAGAAAAGCTAAATTTAAAAAATTGGCTTGTAAAATTCTGCACATCCATGAATCAGCACTGGCATAACAAGTATTT
>NC_090883.1:30539876-30552376 GCF_036669925.1 Montipora capricornis | reverse complement strand
GATGTAAATGGAACGCACGTTTTTGGTTCGTTCCACTGGAAAATTTCCGGAATAAACGGAACTTCTGAAAAGGTAGTCCTGTTTTCCCGATGGAAATGTGTATTCCATTTACAACTTTTGAAAGGTCTTACCACTTCCAGGCCATTCACGGCCACATTTTTAAATTTTGGCACGTAAAATCGCAATCACTGGAAGGCGAACGGACCTGAGTTAAATGGAACACGTTTTTCACCCAATGGAAATTTCCACCGAAATTTCCGGAAATTTTTTGTAAATGGAAAACGCCCCATAAAACAATGGTAGGTAGTGTTCAATTCTCCTTTATTTATTGGTTTCACGTTATGATTGTTGTTATGTTCCACTTACAGTCATTTAAATATCGTCGGGCGAATCATTTGTAGTTCCGGGCGAATCTCCGTCGGGCGAACAGGCTTTAGGGCGAAACATCCGGATACGATTCGTCTTTCGCCTTCGGCAACTTCCAAATACCGATTACTTTCTTTCTGCGACTCGATCCGCAGCCAAATACTGCGCAGTTTTCTCCCAGCATAATTGCTACTTAAGACTCTAATATCTATCTTTCGAGACAGGCAGAAAACTTGAGATAAACAAGACTACTCACGAGTCGCCATTTTGTTTGAGTGTGCAGGGTCAAGATCACGTGACCAAGCGAAAACCATAACAAAGACATAGTCCTTTGAAGTTCGCCGGCTTTCATAACCAGTCTCCTCTACTAACTATGATTATATATACAAATCTCCCGGGAAATACATGTACCAACTGTGGCCTTTTTAAAAAAAAATTCATTAATTTCGTTATTTTCGAGAAGTCAAAAAGGAAAATAAAACAAGAAGTGGATTTAGAGTTCTAATTTGAGCTGTTCTTAATTGGGAAACGTAAAGCAGAGCAATCAAATTGAGAATTATTTTTAACGAGTATCGTAATTGGTTGGAAATCAACCACTCAAATTTCACAATACATGGTAGAAAGTTGGCGTGGTTATGAGAACAAGAGTGATACGGTAGGTAAATACTGTTTTAACCAAGAGACACCTGGAACATTCAGAAGGCCTTTGGGTGATTTTCAGAGGGTATTTAGACATTGCCAAAAATGACATTTTTTTACAATGCAAAGATTAGTCTCTAGACATCTCCAGATTTTTGTACTCTAGCTGTTGGCAGGTATGAACAGCAGATGTACATGTAGAGTACAGTTTCAAATAAACAGACTTATAGGTTTAATTCCCATCTACAGGTACAATATCGAATTTTTTCAGGCCTCTAATAAAACTGAGGCTCAAGTTGCTCCCTGAAATGTGATGACCATTATGATTCACTTCAGTTCCTTTCACAATATTGTATAACATGTGTGTACAAGGAACTTATAAAATACCTGCGAGAGGCAAAACTTTAATTAAAAGTACTCTAGTACATATGTACATGTACCTTCCTCAGAATTGGATTCTGAAATCTTTCTTTTGCCTGACTTCTTAACATTTTCCTTGCATGTGGTCACTTCACATTCCATCATACCAGCATGCTGTTCCATTATCTTTGGGTCAGCCTGGCAAACTGCGACTGGCAAACTGCTAACTGCAAAAAGTTGTTGTTCATCTGAGCCATCTTCTGCTGTGGCTTGAAAAGTAGAGTTCTCTGACAAAGAGACCAAAATAACGTGGAAATTGGATGATTCTGCCACCATCAACTGAGACAGATAAATTTTTTTAAAAGAAGCAGGAAAAAAAATTGATCACACAATTATCCAGACTTGAGGTTCCTGTACATGATGCACTAGGTTGGCAAAATAATGCACAAATCATTACAACTTTCCTCAGGATTTGAGGACTTACAATAATTATTCTTGTTTTCAATGAAAACAATTCCTTATTCACTCACAATACATGCACTTTTTGGTTTGAATAACAGTACTCTGTGGCTAATTAAATAAATGTAAGATGGTTTTACTCACTTTCTTCTTAAATTAAGCTGAAGTTACAAACGGTTCCTTTTGAATTTGTTTCTCATTTAACAAACAGCGCTGCCGGAGAAAACATAACTTTTTGCACACAATAATTCTTGAATATCAAACATGAAACAACCAGGAAAAACAAACAGGCATTGTTTTGATTTTCATTTCCAACACATCTGTGGAAATTAAAACAAAAATTCTAAAAATTCCAAAAATGGTCATTAAAGTTTGTTGTTCTTTACACTGCATCTCTCTCTCCAACTGTAAGCTTGTCCAGACATCCTCCTTACTAATACATGTATGTCATTTGAATGAGTAATTTAAATAAAGAAAATGTTAAAATGTAAGGCTTGGAAAAAAATACATTTTTTAATGTTCGAGAAAACCTCCAGCACAACAATTAGCTTTAACTTACACTCACTCACACCTCTTCATCCCAAAGGACCAGTAAAGCACACTTTCCAGTAGGTAGGGTTAACAGAATTTATGCTAATTGTACTAAATAACAACTCAAAAGAACATAAAAATAAGAAATACAAATAAGTACAATACCATGAACCATTTTCCACAGTTTCTCCACAAGATTTCCACACTGTTCCTTCCAACAGAACTTTTCTTCATAAGATTCTCTAACATAGGTCATCTCACGCAGCCGCTTTTTATGTTTAGCTCTGACAACTTCAATTTTTTTTGCCCATTCAGCAGGATCATTTGAGCAAACTATGCATGTGTCTCCAAAGTCAATCTCTTCTAATGCTCTTGCAAATCCTGAATTACTTCCCACAAGAATTGGTAAACCAGCTGATAGTGCTTCAAGGGCTACAAGACCAAATCCCTCTGATTTTGAAGGCATGATGACAAGGTCAACTTCACAAAAGAGATCCTTCATTCCTGCACGGCTCTGTACAAATTTTCGCACTGTCAGCTGCTCTTCAGTAATTCCACAGTTGAGAAGTCTTCTCCTGACCTCATCCTGCTTCCCATCAGGGGCACCCACAAACAGAAGATTATAACGTTTCCCTTTCAGGCGTTGATCAACAAATGCCTTAACAGCGATGTCATATCCCTTCAGCTCAAAGTCCTCCTTATCTCCACGCCCACACAACAACACCTTGAAATCATCGTCACTCTCAACTTTGGCCTGTTGCACTAAATCCCCAAATTCCCTATTAAACAGACCAGGAACTATTTCAAAAATATCCCTATCTTTCTTACTCCCCTTCAGATAGGAAGAGTAAGCCTTTTCAAGTCTTGGTCCAACTGGAACAACAAGATCAGCTTCTTTGCAAAGTTCAACCTCATCCCAGTGCTTCTGTTCACCTCTTGAAGTAGGATTATCATAACCCTTATATTTGCTGAGGTCCTCTGGGGCAGTATGCACCATGTGCACCCACTTACAATTTTGGAATTGTGCAGAAAGTTTTATGACTTGAACTTGCCAGCCAAGTTTGGCTCCATGTCCAATAACAACATCCATTCTGTGATCTTCAGGTGGGAAGCACAAACAGGCGAGAGGTTCACGGAAGCCTGGGCGTTGCCTTGCATCAAGAACATTGATTTCAAGATCTTTGGCTGCCTTTCTGTCTTCATCTTTACAAGCACCCTCTGGGACCAACATAGAAACGCTGACATTTGGATGTTGGGACAGATGAATTGCAAGCTCTCTGTTTAATGTTGACAACCCACCCGCCAATGAATTCCATTCGCTCCCTAAAAGAGTAATGTTCAGTGCTTCCTTCCTTTGGGCAAAAATCTTCTCTGCTTTGACAGATACTTCTTGTGACATGACTTCAATTCCAACTGACAGACACCTGAAATGCTAATATACAGTAACACTCAAAGTATTAATCAACAGCGATTACCATGATATTTTACAGCGAAATACTCACCCTAATACTGTATATGGTAATTTTGGCAAAAGTTACTTGTACAGGTAGGAGGTGGGTGCTTAGTGGAAAAAAATTAATGGGCACTGGACAAGTGATGTTTGCACAAATTTGCATGATGTTTACAATGTACTTTCTAGACTGCACAACATAAGCATAAGCTGTCTACATGTAGATGAGTGCTTTTATTACTCCTAGAGGAAATGTTATGAAATTGGTTCAATGAAAAAAAAAGCAAAGAATGGAACAAACTTTTTGTCATTATCCAATCACTGGTTTATTGTAAATAAGATATTGACCAATAGTGCTAACTTCATATTAATGAGCTAGGAAAGTTCAAGTAACACAATGTAAACAATGTACAGTAGGTATCTTACAGCAGTTTAAGTGGCAGAATTAATACAGAAAGCCTTTCTTCTTCAATTTCAAAATTACATGGGCTTATCCTGACCTACATGTAGTGCACAGGTGCAAGGACTATCACTGCAAAACCCTGGACTCTAATATTAAACACAACAAATTCAACTTTTATTTTTGGCCTTCACAAAAGATTTACCAAACTGCATAAAGTCAGAAGTATGACTCTTTGCTGATGACACAGTTCTTAATATATCTAGTTGTTAAATCTATGGACGATTGTGTTCAATTACAGCAAGACCTACAGTACATAGCCTGGAGACGTGGGAGAAAGATTGGAAGATGAAATTTAATATTGCCAGATGTAATGTCCTAGGAATTACATGTACAAGACGACGTGTGCCCATTATCTTCAACTACACACTTCATGGCTGCTACCTTGATGGAATTGCCTCTACCAAGTATCTGGGAGTGTATCTTTCCACAGATCTTAGATGGAATGTGCATGTGAGGTATATCACAAACAAGGCAAGCAAATTGCTGGGTTTTCTCAAGCAAAATCTAAAACACTGCACCACATCAACAAAGGAGAAGGCATAATTATAAATCATTATCTCTTATCCAGCCTGTCGTTAAATACTGCTCTTCTGTCTGGGACTACGTATTACACAGCTAAAAACAAAAGGCAAGTGGAAATGGTTCAGAGGAGGGCAGCTCGTTGGGTTCTTTCTTGTTACAATCGTCAGGATAGCGTGACTGATATGCCAAATGAACTGGGCTGGAAATCAATGCAATCCAGTAGAATAATTGCCTGCTTGTCTATGCATGCTTTATAAATTTAGAAACAATTTAGCAAATGTAGATAATGTTAATCTCCACCCAATTACTTATTCCTCTATGCGTTCTTCTGTGCATGCATAATTATATGACTCTAAATGCAAAGTGTGATTTTTATAAGTATTCCTTTTTTCCAAGAACCATACAGAAATGGAATAAGCTACATGTACCAACGGAAGAAGCGTTGAAAGAATCACTTAAATCTTTCAAGAGTGAAATGTCCACAATTAATTAGCTCCATTTGTGCATATAATACTATTATTAACATGTATGATGTTTTTAAAATTTAATGCAGTCCTTTGTATTCAGTATTGAATGTAGGACTTAAATGGTAAATAAATAAATATATAAATAAATAAATAAATAAATAACACACACAGCTGTATGTTTTTTATGCTGAGCATGCACACAAGAAGAAATTAGACCTGCAAACCCTGAGTGGTACTCATAGAGTGAGGAGGCAGTATGATGGGTTGTTTGTGGGATGGACTTGTAATCTAGGGTTCCTGGCTGCAGCCCCCCTCTGACGACTAGTTGAGGTTGTTTTGGGTAGTCCCTGTTTAGTTTTGCAGCTGCAGGCCTTGTACATGTAATTTATAGCCAACTGACGTGTCTCCTGCTAGTTGGAATTCTTCAATAGGTAAGTATTGTAATAATTATTGTCTAATATTTCATTGGTCCTGAAAAGCCCCTGAGGAGAGCAGGCAGTTAAGTGCTGGCACTAGGTACTCTGCATAGGAGGCTTTTTGGTGAATTTTAGATGTTTCTTTCCACCAGGGTTGACTTTTGAGTGATTTTTAAAACTATCTAATGGCTATGCAAAAACCTGGACCGCAGTCCACAGAAAAAGCAAAGGGGAGGGGAGGAGACAGAGCAAGAAACCGCCTGCAATCAACCCCAAAAGATCTTCGAAAATTCATATTCACCAACGGATGGGGAAAATATTGTTCCTGATTGGCTGATTAAGTGTCACAAAAATCTGTCTGCCGGTCAAAATTTAATGCTCCCTTTGTGAAAGTATCAAGAGAAAACATAGCAGAAAGAATAACTTCGTTGCATGAGCTTGGATTTTCTGTTCTTAAAACAAGGGCAGAAAGACCGTGTAAAAAAAAGGCAATAAATGGAGGTGATTTTTTTGGTGGTCCTTTCCATGGTATTTGGCAGGAGCTTCATACCGGTATTTCAGCTATGTCTAAAAATAAAGGAGAAGATGACCAGTGAAATGTATTCTGCATTAATAATCACACCTTTGAGAAGTATCATTGATGATCAGATTAAAGAGGCTGCAGGTTAGGGGTAATGGCAACCTTTTTGGTGGCTGCTAAGCTGGAAGATGCATCCATTGGGAAGACAAGTTCCAGAAAGTTCACATTAGCAGAAGATGCGCTGAACAAGGCATTTTTCAAGGTGGCTAAAAGGACATTCTAATAAAGATTGTTGGATATCATTGTTGATGAAGCGCACACAGTAGAAACATGGACAGAGAAATGGTAATACATGTATATGTAGTAAGTTGACATGTTAGCTCCATCATGCAAACATTTCCACAATGAAATACGAATAATTGTGTTTCTGCCAATGTTTGCACAAGGAATGCTATGATTGGTTGCTAGTTCACATGAAACCTGTGCTAGTCAAACATGATTGAAAATTGGACTTTCAAAGATCTTGTGGGGTTGATTGCAGGTGGTTTCACGCTTGTTCTCCTCACCCCCCTCCCTCTAACCTTTTGCACGGCCATTAGTGTATTCAAACAATCACTCGAAAGTCATTACCCCAGTGGAAAGAATTAAGTGTCTAAAATTCACCAGAGCTCCTGCTATGAAGGCTTTCTTTAGCCAGAGCTCTAAAAAGATCACTCAAATTTAAAGATGTATGGGAAATTTAAGTCTAATCTAACCTTAAATGGCCTCAAATCCCCAAAAGCAATCATGCTACAAACTGCATGCGAGAGATTTTACAATTGCAAAGTTTGCATTTATGTCACTCTATAGAGACAAATGAAATTTAGCAAATGTCTCTCTACCTATATTACAGGAGCGAAGGACTTTGCAGTTAGTTAACTGCGAAATGTTCGTCTACACATATATACGAATTTCGCATTAATTAATTGCGAAGTAACTGATTCGTACACATATGTAGAAGAACATTTCGCAGTTGAGGGAATCAATGACTTCGCGATTAATTAACTGCAAAATATTCGTCTGAATATACAAGGGCATTAGTGACTTTGTGATTAATTACCGGTAACTACGAAATGTACATACAATACAATACAATACATACTTAATTGACCGCTCCCCATAGGGGCTTTTCAGGGCCAATGAAACAATCAACGAAACAACAGAACACAACAACAACAACTGTTAAGAATCCCAACTGGCCGGAGGCAAACCAGTTGGCTATTTACAAGTGCAGCTGGGAAGTTGAACCAGGGACTACCAGGATCAAATTCGACGAGTGGTTAGAGCGGGTCTTGAACCCGGGATCTCCGGATCTCAAGGCAAGCGCCCTAACCACTGGGCCACACTGCCTCCTCGTACATCTTCACATATAAGGAAATCAATGATTTCGCGATTAATTAACTGTGAAATGTTCATCTATGTACATCAGGAAATCAGGGACTTCGCGATTCATTAACTGCAAAATATTCGTCTGAATATACAAGGGCATCAGTGATGTCGCGATTAATTAACTGCGAAATGTTCGTCTACATATATAAGGAAAATCAGGGACTTCGCGATTAATTAACTGCAAAATATTCGTCTGAACATACAAGGGCATCAGTGACTTTGCGATTAATTAACTGCGAAATGTCCATCTTCACATATAAGGAAATCAATGATTTCGCGATTAACTGCGAAATGTTCGTCTACATATATAAGGAAAATCAGGGACTTCGCGATTAATTAACTGCAAAATATTCGTCTGAACATACAAGGGCAACAGTGACTTAGAGATTAATAAACTGCGAAATGTTCATCTTCACATATAAGGAAATCAATGATTTCGTGATTTATTAACTGCGAAATGTTCGTCTACATAAATTAGGAAATCAGGTACTTCGCGATTAATTAACTGCAAAATATTCGTCTGAATATATGAGGGCATCAGTGACTTCGCGATTAATTAAATGTGAAATGAACATCTTCAGATATAAGGAAATCAATGATTTCGCGATTTATTAACTGCGAAATGTTCGTCTACACATATAAGGAAATCAGGTACTTCGCGATTAATTAACTGCCAATTATTCGTCTGAATATATGAGGGCATCAGTGACTTCGCCATTAATTACATGTGAAATGTTCGTCTGAATATGAGGGCATCAGTGACTTCGCGCTTAATTAAATGCGAAATGTTCATGTTTTTCCTATTTCTCCTGTTTAAGGTGTGATTTAAATTTCCCTTTTAAACGAGTTTAAAACTCTCTTGGCCGAGACGAAACGCCGCGTCATATCAGCCACAAAATTTAAATTCTTCACAAGTACTTGACAAAATTTTTTTTTTATTGAATATAACTCGTGAACGTGCGGTCGGGAATCCTTCTGCGATAGAAGATAGATAGAAGGCCAGACTGCTAACATCTTAACTTCGCGAACGGGAATGAGTTTGCTGGAAATTCAAAAAGTATCTGAGGAGTCTCTTGGCCGAGACGAAACATCACATCATACTAGCCACGAAATGTATTTCTTCACAAGTACTTGACAATTTTTTTTTAACGAGTTTAGCTCGTGAAAAAATCTCTATCCTGCAAACGGCAATAAGTTTTTCATCGAATTCAAATACGTATTGTGACAGGGAAATACTTTTCAAAACTCTACAGGGTTTTACAGAGATCGCGTGCACTTTTCGTTTTTCGAGCAAGTGGGAGGTGTTCACGGCATTTAACAAATAGGTGTGACTTTTTTTCAAGGGTGTCTGATGCTAAAATCGATACAAATTTGTTATTTCGCTCTTACGCACAGTTGCTTCTGACTGTAATTTATGTAGCGTGACGTTTGGATGCCATCAAATGTGGTAAATAAATCTGAGAGCAATGTCCAGCAATGCGCGAACACCGCAGCGTTAACGAGTCAGTTATAGAAGTGGTTGCCCTGCACGGGTGTCTTTGCTACCAAAACATTAAAGATTTTAAAGATAATGACAAAAAGAGAAAAGTTTTGAAATGAAGTGGTAAGAAATTAATGAAATCTGAGTAAGATTCTGCGGAATCAAAAATGAAACAAAAACGCTACCATCTGGATCTCGGCGACATTCCGTTCATCGAGAATTTCACATTTTCTGATCAACTCAACAGATTGTCCGCAGCTCGTAATTTTGATATTCCCCTATGACTTAAACGTGCGATAAAACTTTGTGTTGTCAAAGTCTGCAATTGTTTGCGGTTGAATCAGATAGAAACCAGACTTTAGAGCGTTAGCCTTTGTCAGAGCGAATCGATTCAGTCTAACACAGGGTCAGTTCTTGAAACGTCAGCTTTTTAAAACCTTCAATGGTGGCCAATCCGTTGATAAACCAAATTTTCGTGCTTTGTTAACACTCCCACCGTCGTCGCATCATCACAGTTTCGTTAGAAACAAATCATGCTCAGTTTAATCTTCTGAACCTGTTTGTGAGAAATGTGCACAAGAACTTCTAATTGACATCATTCACTAAGAAAACGCATTCATGTTTTGGTGTCTTAAGAACGCTTACAGGTCTCATGGATGTAAAAGTGAGATTTCACACCGCTACCGTGATCGAACAAAAGATTTACTGCTCACTGGGAGATCTGGAATTTTTAAAATTCAAATCTTTTGTCATAGCGAAAAGTTCTTGGTCTTCATTCAGTTTTACCTTAGGGCAAGTAAATTCTAATACACCCATTTTTCTTCAGGAAAATCCTGCCCCGGATTCAAAGTGAGCACACAGTGAGCAAAGTTGATGAAGAGAGGTCTATTGTTCGTTGAGTGAGAATTTTGAATCTTTGAAACTCCTAGGATTGTGCAAATGAACTTCTCTTTCCTACAAACTGTAAACGAACCTTTCGTTTCCTGCAGACGAATTCTCGTTGAAACAAGCAAACAAAATGGGCATGGAATTTTGCGTAGAGAGTCGCTGTTTCACTTTGGGTCGTGCTATTCGCCGCAATTACCACTACAACAGAGCTCCAAAATCGCCCAAGATTCGTTTCCAATCATGTCTTTTGCACAGTAATGTAAACTGGGCATAGAAATCAGAATGGTAGATTTGCGACATGTTTCTTATTTCCACTTGAAACCGATTGATCTCCTGTCATTACGTTTCCCTGCTAATCCAGAGGTGTCCATGCAGATGAACTCGCCAGGAACTTCTCCGTTTTCAGCAGCACTCTGAATCGTAGAAAATAAACGTAAGTCAAAACCAATATGCGAATCGCCTCTGATGATGAAATGATGAACGAACCGTTTGCCCTTGCAATGAATTCCTGATGGCAAGGATCATGGCGCGTTCTTCGTTTTCTGTCTGCAAATGTGACCACGAAGATGTTCCTCCAATAACAACCACAGCATACGACTTGATACACTTTTGGCTTGGCTGAGAGGACGCCATGTCTGTACAGTTAAAGGCCAACGATTATATATTAAAACGAAGGGGAAATCACTGTAACAGCTAATCGCGAATCAACGTGTACTGCTTAAAACAGACAACGAAATAAGAGACTGAGAAATTAACAATGAGAGCTTGTAATTCGATAACAGCAAACCAATTTCAAATGGTGTTTACCACGCCCATGACAAACCCGGGGATTTTTGAAAAGAAATAACAAAGGTGACAGAAATATTACACATTAAGGTGTGAATTTATTTTGCACAGAAACAAAAGGAAGCGGAAAAAAAATAGAAGGACGAATAAGACAACGTGAAGTTCGTTTCACTAGGATATCGGGTTTTTTTGTTCTTCTCTCTCATCTCTTGTCTTCCCTTTTCTCAGTCTCATCAATCGGGGTGAGTTTCAAGTGGAAATAAGAACATGTTGCAAATCTACCATTCTGATTTCTATGCCCGGTTTACATTACTGGGTAAAAGACATGAAAAAACAAAACATAAAAAACAATCGCAGATTAGATCAAATGCGAGTATCGGATTCAGCCTGAAACTATGAAATGTGTGACATAATTAAATTTTCGAGAGAAATGCGGAGGTAGACTAATTAAAATGATCCCCTTATATATTCAGACGAACATTTCACAGTTAATTAATCGCGAAATCACTGATTCCCTCCTATATTCAGACGAACATTTTGCAGGTATTTAATCGCGAAGTCACCGATTCCCTCATATATTCAGACGAACATTTCGCAGTTAAATTAATCGTGAAGTTACTGATTCCCTCACATATTCAGACGAACATTTCGCAGTTAATTAATCGCGAAGTCACTGATTCTCTAATATATTTAGACGAACATTTCGCAGGTAATTAATCGTGAAGTCACTGATTCCTTCATATATTCAGACGAACATTTCGCAGTTAATTAATCGCAAAGTCACTGATTCCTTCATACATGTATATTCAGACGAACATTTCGCAGTTAATTAATCGCGAAGTCACTGATTCCCTAATATATTTAGACGAACATTTCGCAGGTAATTAATCGTGAAGTCACTGATTCCTTCATATATTCAGACGAACATTTCGCAGTTAATTAATCGCGAAGTCACTGATTCCCTAATATGTTCAGACGAACATTTCGCAGTTAATTAATCGCGAAGTCACTGATTCCCTAATATGTTCAGACGAACATTTCGCAGTTAATTAATCGCGAAGTCACTGATTCCCTCATATATTCAGACGAACATTTTGCAGTTAATTAATCGCGAAGTCACTGATTCCCTCACATATTCAGACGAACATTTTGCAGTTAATTAATTGCAAAGTCACTGATTCCCTAATATGTTCAGACGAACATTTCGCAGTTAATTAATTGCGAAATCACTCATTCCCTCATATATTCAGACGAACATTTCGCAGGTAATTAATCGCGAAGTCACTGATTCCCTCATATATTCAGACGAACATTTTGCAGTTAATTAATCGCGAAGTCACTGATTCCCTCACATATTCAGACGAACATTTTGCAGTTATTTAATCGCGAAGTCACCGATTCCCTCATATATTCAGACGAACATTTCGCAGTTAATTAATCGTGAAGTTACTGATTCCCTCACATATTCAGACGAACATTTCGCAGTTAATTAATCGCGAAGTCACTGATTCCCTAATATATTTAGACGAACATTTCGCAGGTAATTAATCGCGAAGTCACTGATTCCTTCATATATTCAGACGAACATTTCGCAGTTAATTAATTGCGAAGTCACTGATTCCCTAATATGTTCAGACGAACATTTCGCAGTTAATTAATCGCAAAGTCACTGATTCCCTAATATGTTCAGACGAACATTTCGCAGGTAATCAATCGAGAAGTCAC
>NC_090883.1:30522376-30529876 GCF_036669925.1 Montipora capricornis | reverse complement strand
GATGTCGCTCCAGCGCCAGCGGTACCAGCTCCGGTGATACCAGTACCGGAGCCTGTCCTTGCAGCTACAGTGGCTCAGGTAGAAAATCCGCTTCCCGCTGCAGCCATCAACGTTGACCAACTTTTTTTCAAAATGTGCCCGGATAATTTTGGTCATATATTGTTGTGTTCTCACCTTTGTGCTCGTTTGTAGCTCGTTCGTGTCTTTGGTACTTGTATCTCAGTATTAAGATAATTTCGTGTTACTTTTATTTCCGATTCTGTTTGTAAGTTTCTTCTACCACTTTTATTCACTGCCGGTGTTGCCTCTACCTCCTTTAAAGACCTGTATGGCCATGAAGCATGCGATAAACCAAGAGATCATGATCTCTTGGATAAACCAATGTGGAATATAGTTCGGTGTGGCTATGAGGCATGCAATACTTTGACCTTGGTATCTTAAATAAACATAAAAATAGAACTTTTCGGTGGTAATGTATGCCATGGTCCTGTGAGGCAAAAGAACCTCTTTACAAATTAGTCCTGTGTAGCATTGGGCCGATGTTTTGAACTTAGGCGGAAATAAATCTGATTCCTCGAGAAATAATCATGATGATAGATCTGTGTCTGGTCATGTATGGCAGATAGACCTGTGTGGAAAATACGCCTGTGTGACTGAGAGAATCGTTTATGAACAATTATATGCCAATTTAGAGGGGCACGATATACAAGGTAAACCTCAGTTGGGTTTCAGTGCTATTCATTCAACTGTTACAGCCTTGCTTGAGGCAACTGACTTTTGGGCATATAATACGGATATCGGGAAAATCAACGCGGTTGCTTTTCTAGATCTAAAGAAAGCTTTCGATACCGTTTGACCACGATGTCCTTTTATCTAAGCTAGACTTTTATGGTATATCTGGGCATGTACTAAAATGGTTTCAGTCGTATTTGGAGAACCGTATACAACAACGCTCAGTTGGTGGGTCCTTATGATCTAACAGCCGTGTATTGACCTGCGGTGCCCCTCAGGGGACCATCCTCGGTCCACTCTTATTCTTACAATACGTAAATGAACTTCCAAATTGTTTGTCACACTGTGAACAGAGGACGTACGCCGATGATACACATCTGACATATGCGGATAATAATGTAGAAAGCATTGAATCACATCTTAGTGAGGACCTATTGAATGTGCATACTTGGTTAAATGCAAACAAACGTACTCTAAATAATTATGACTAAAACAGAATTTATGCTGATAGGATCTGGCTAATGTCATGTTATTATACTCAGGGCTCGGGTGGTAATGTTAGCGGACCTCGCGCTTGCGCACAGGGTTGAATAGAAAGCACATGTCGAAGTGTGAAGGTCTAGAGCTTGAAACCAGTGTTAAAGGATTTGTTATGGGCCCACTCAATATCTTCACAGCGAAAGGCTAAATACCATTGCGGTATGCTTCTATTCCCCCTCAACAGCTTATAACTACGAAATCACTTGGTGTAACAATTGACGACAAACTCAGCTGGAATTCCCACGACGAAAAACTAACCAAAACTGTTATTTCTGGCGTATGAGCCTGCGAAGAATGCAGAAATAAATATTTCGACGGCACGAGATACAACAGGGCCTGGGTTCTAGGCCGGGTGCACCATTGGTAGCAATATCAGGGGTATATAAAGCTGCGTATAACACGTGTACGTCATCTAGGCTTCTGAACCAACCTCTCCTTGGTTTTTTCTTTAATTTTTGTTTTTTGCTTTTGTTTTATGTCCTCCTTAGGAGCAGGCTATTCTCGATTACATTC
The DNA here is from genome assembly GCF_036669925.1 of Montipora capricornis. NCBI lineage: Eukaryota > Metazoa > Cnidaria > Anthozoa > Scleractinia > Acroporidae > Montipora > Montipora capricornis. Next base: position 30,528,091 of record NC_090883.1, on the reverse strand, counting down.
TAAAGTCCCGTAGGAGGGGCTTTGAGCTTGAGCCTTGGTTCCTACACAGATTTGGTTTTTCACAGTTGTCTAGATGTTCCTTTACTTAATATATTTACGTTAGATGTATATGAAATTAATCACTTGATGTTTTATATGCTTGTTTTCTATGTATGATTAGTTCAGCTGTCCGTTGACCGCTCTTTAAGTGGCCAGATATGTCTAGCTTTACGTAGTTTGATTGCTTACAATGTGACAGACTTCTTGTAAGGGGTGTTAGGCATTTGTTTACCCTTGTTTTCGTACCCTAGCCTTTTCTGGTAGCCTAACTGGCAATTGGCCTACATGCCTTGTTGGGTACGTTAGTGAACGATTTTCAGTTTTTTCCCGGCGCTCAGCCTCTGTGGTCCTTCAGTCTTCCCTGTCCCAGTTATTTGTTGATCAGAGTTTTATTTAGTTTCCCCAGCCTAACTGGCAGCCTAACTGGCAGCTTTACTGGCAGTCTAACAGACACTAAGCCTGCGTGCTTAAATGGGGGATTCAGGTCGATATTGACCAGATGTAGCAGTTCTTTCAAGTTCTTTTGGTGAAAGCTAGTTTATTCACGAGTGTTGTACACTAGTTATTTACCTACTGCTGTATTTTATACGTACTTTTAAGGTTGGTTCTCGCCAAGCCGTCCCAAAATAAACTTATTTGCCTTTACATTTTGTCTGTTGATGTTGTGTAGTGGAGTCTAAATAGATCGCTTTTGGAATCGGTGCCATGAAACGTGTTAAGCACCTGGTTCCTCAGGCTACCTTACTCTAAGACGACCTTACATCTTATATACCAAGCTTTCATACAACTGACCTCACTTTAGGAACCTGTGGGGTAACGTTACAAGAAAAGCTGCAAAAATTGCAGAATAGAGCAGCCCGCGTTTCAACATGAGGGACTTTACGATTTGCGACGCGGTCGTCAATGAGAACGCCACGAAACAACAATATCATTGGTTAAAAGAGGAAAAATAATCGTGCTGCACGTGCGGTACGCATTTTAGCTCATATTCGAGTGATACTCTGCACAACAACGACGTGAAATCACCAAATTTGAGGTTTCGACGAAAACGCGAGCGCACAAATGTGAATCTGTAATTCTCTATTTTTACTCTGAAACCATTGTTACCAATTTATTTTTAGGGTACTTCGCCCACATTGTACGACGCAAACGAAGTACCCTAACCGCGAGAAATTTACGCCAATGCAAAGTTCTATTTGAGGTGACGTTTTCGTTGATGTCACCGTCGGAGATCGTAAAGTCCCTATTCTCTAACTATGAAGCTGATGCTAGCCAATTGTTGGAAATTCTGGGGTGGAAAAATCTTGATTGTCAGCAAAACATACAGAAGGCCACTGTGGTATTCAAGTGCCTACATGGGTCAGCTCTGGACTATCTAGCATCGAAATTTTCTGAAAGAAATACAAGCTACAATTTGAGGGACTCCGAGAACAAACTTAATGTTAAATTGGCACGCACAAATTATTTTTAAAGTAGTTTTAGTTATAATGACACCACACTGTGGAATCGCCTTCCTTGTGAAGCTAGGTGCGCGGAATATCTCAAGTCGTTCAAACGCGCAATCAGCAAAGCTCTATAAGGCACGTCATTCACGGAAAGTAGCTTTTTAATATGGTGTAGTTTATAGTTAGTTCTAGTTGTGTAGTTATAGTTTTGATGTTTCTGTAAATAGCTGATGAATTGCCCATGATTAAATAAAGCTTCCCTCATTAGTTCATTCATTGTGGCAATTAGACCTTTGTGGCAAGTGAGGCATGCAACATCTTGACTTGTTGTTGAGAGCTGTGTGGAAATAGAACTGTGTGTTGATTAGACCTGTGTGTCAAGTGGGGCTTGCACCATTTAAACTTTTTTTCTGCCAAAAAAAAGCGAGTTAGTCCTTGGTGGCAGCGATGCGTGCAACAAAGTTGTTGATCAGGATGAAATTAGATAATAGTTCAAATGGAAGGTTGTAATGCATTGTTCTGTATGTTTTCCTTAATTCTCTAAGTTTCCAATTGAAGTTGACTGCGTTTCTTTCGGTGACCAGTAAACCTTCGAATTCTGATCCAGGGGTCGCAAGGGCGGATCCAGGGGAGGTGCACTGGGTGCACGTGCACCCCCCTCGGTTACCCAAAAAAAAAAACGTTTTAGTTAAAAAATTCGAAAATTTACAATCGAAATAAAAGACCTAAATAACAGACAGCGGTCCGTTGTGCCTTCAAACCGCTAGTTTAAGTTAGATTTTTATTTGTCTCATCATTTACAGATTTATCATACTACAGCCCTAACCTTCTTAAAAGCATGTATTATACATTGTCTAACACATAAAGATTGGGCTTCCTGTGCATTTCCTTCTGACACGTGCACCTCACTATCCAAAATCCTAGATCCGCCCTTGGGTTGTGAAGTTGCTCCCTCCTGACTGGGAATCCCATTTTTCAACAACGCTTTAAAAGGAAAGTAATTGGCCTTTCAACTTTCTCGTTCTTGTTTTGGACCCAGGGACATAATAATAATATACCCGAAAAGCATTTATTGTGCTTGTTGATTTGTTATTTTCAACAAGAAGGTGACCAGAAGCGATTCAGTGACGAAGGTTTTAGTTGTAAGTTGTTTGAAGATTGTTTTGCTCGAGTCGGCGATGGCTGGCGAACCTACACTTCGGAATGAAACGACTAACCGGACTACAACAAGACGAGTTGGGAGGCTGAAATGGACGAATGAGATGAGTAGGGACCTCATAGAATGTAGAAAGAAGGCTTAGCAGTTAGTGGCATCGAATGATCCACCTCGGAACCCAAATGGCCGAAGGAAAGGATATATGCAGCTAATGAAAGAATTATGGGACGAAGCAGGACACTCGGAATTAGGGCTGACTAGTCAAAAGCTGAGGGATCATGCGGAGTGGCTTGAGCGGTCAGTAGGGAACGTGAGAGAAATTATCGTTCAAGATGTGGGAAATAGGGATAGGGAAACAGGACGCGAGAATGATGAAATGCTAATTGACCAGTCACAAACACCAAGTTCAAGTTCTGCTACGGATTTGCATAGTACACCAAGGATAGAGGTTCCCGTGGGACACATTACTTCACCGATTAACACCAGCGCGAGTGAGCTAACTCAATTAGCGGTCCCCATTCTCGAATCGGTGACTCTGCCCCCAGGAGACTTCAGCGGGCGCTCTTATGATACTAGGACGAAACAAAAGCCTACTGGGGCGGACATTAAAAATGTCAACACAGCTGTGGAGGAGCCAGTGAAGTGTAACTCGGTACCAGATCCATCCGTTAACCCTTTTGGCTACCTGAGGATTATTAATTGCATTCTTTATTCGGTTGTAGTGGCTTTCTACATTAGTAAAAGATGGAAAAAGCGGGAAGAAGAGAGGGATTGTACTGGGAGATCAAAGCCCAAACTGAAAGCGAAAGAGGAATATGAGGCTAAGGCGTGTAAGATTCGTGGGAACATCCCAAGAGCGAAAGCGGAACTGGAGAGGATAAAATTGAACAAGAAAATCACAAAAAAAGGAAGGAGAAATCGGGGTCTATTAGCGAAGGAGTGTGGGACATTTCCGCTGCAAGTCTGATATCGTATATGGAAAAGGAAAAATCCAAACCAAGGAAATTGAAGAGAGGCAAAAGGAAAAACAAAAAACGAGAAGAGGCGAGAAGGTTGAATAAGCAATTTGAATTTGACCCAGGGAGAGTTACCTCTAACCTCAAAAAGATCATAGAGACCCAGGAGGGCGTTGATAAGCCAAAATATGACCACGGGCTGCAAGTTGAAGGACAGGATGAGCGGTTATTTAATGGCGTTGATGAGGCGACGAGGTTCTGGAAAAGCTTGTGGGAAACACAAGGGACAGGGAATACCTCGGCATTATGGCTAGATGAGATCAGGAGTGCTATACGTGACAGTGTCCCCGAGATGATGGAAGAGGACTTTGAGTTAAGTGTTGATTAAGCTGCAAGAGTGATTTCAAAGAAGCGCAATTGGAGTGCGCCAGGGCCGGATCGACTTGTGAATTTCTGGTGGAAAAGAGCGAGTGCTGTTCACGAGGGGGTTACCAAATCCTTCCAAGCGATAGTGAATGGAGATCAAGAGATATCACTATGGTTCACTGAGGGAAAAACAACGCTTATTCCCAAACCGAGGGAATTCTCAAGCGAGAACCAGAGGCCCATTACATGCTTGAATTCGATCTATAAGTGGCTTACATCCTGCCTTTTTAAACCAGTGGACCAACATTTGGATAAATATGGACTTATGCAAGGGGAGCAGCGTGGAGCAAGAGAGGGTTGTAGTGGAACAATGGACAATCTGCTTATCAATCGCATGGTCTGTCAAGATTGTCAGAGAGGGCGGCGAAACTTAAGCATGGCATGGGTGGACATTAGGAAGGCCTATGACTCAGTGGATCATAGTTAGCTGCAAGAGATGTTTGTTTTACATGGCTTCCCTAAGTGGACTGGAAATGTCATATCGAGGCTCAGTGCAAAGTGGAACACCAAGATAAACGTAAAGACAAAGCAGGGAGTGGAGATATCAGAACGTATCAGGTTCAACAAAGGTCTCCCCCAGGGGGACGCATGATGCCCTCGTCTATTTACTTTATGTCTGAACCCGGTAGCATGGAAACTGTGATCAAGTGAAGGATATCGTCTCTCCAAGCCCATCAGTGCCAAGATCACCAACTTATTGTATATCGATGATCTAAAAGTGTATGCGGCATCGGAAGGGAAGCTCGAGAGGGTGATAGTGGAAGTAAGAAATGCGATGGAAGATATTGGGTTACTCTGGAATGAGAGGAAGTGCGCGACAGTACATGTGAAGCGAGGGGGGCTTGAGGACTCAGGGGAAATGAGGATAGGATAAGCTAGTCAGATCAACAGTTTGAAGGACGGAGTCCAATACAAGTTTCTACGAGTATTAGAGAACATTCGACAAGAAGACAACCTAGTTTTGGAGAATGCTGAGAAAGCGTACTTGAAGAGGCTGTCGGTCATATGTTCAAGCCCTTTATCAGATTACAACAAGATCTTGGCAACTAACCAGTTCGCATTGCCGGCTATGACTTACTTCGTGTGCACACAAGTCTGGCCGATTGCCGGACTTGATCGAGAGAGTAGAAAGTGTATGGTGGAGAATGGAGCGAAACACCCGCTTGGGTCGAGAGAGCTGTTGTACCTGCCTAGGAGATTGGAAGGAAGAGGTCTTAAGTCGGTGAAAGCGGAATATAAAGCAACTAAGATTAAGGCAGCGATAAACCTGTATGCTAATAGGAACTCGACCATAGAACTGGTACGGCAGTTTGAGGAGAAAGCGGTCCGAACTGGGAGGCGATCGTTGATTAAAGATGCGCAGAACTATGCTTCCGAGCTTGACTTGGATCTGGTACTGAGGCACCCTAACCCAGTAGGCAAAACGAAAGAAGGCGAAGAGATAGAAAAGAAGAAGATTGGAGTGTGGACAAAGAAGGCGCTGGTGAAAGAGCACTAAGAGAGAACAGAAGAGCAGAAATGGCAAGGGAAACTGACAGCATGTCGATGGCTAGATGAAAAATTGGACCGGTACTGCTTTGCATGGCTTTCTCAGTGGAAGGCAGCACTGTCACACACAGTGGCTGGAATTGAGGAGCTTTACCAACAGCTCCTCCCGACAAAGGTATATAACAACGGGAAGATAGGCACAAGT
>NC_090883.1:30492376-30509876 GCF_036669925.1 Montipora capricornis | reverse complement strand
CGATAACCTGGTCGCCCAGTCTCCCGAGCCAAGTTACAACTCTCTTACTACATAAAATACAATAGAATTAAATTAAGTAAAACCTACGAGATAAAAGGTTACAGTATAAGATAAAAATTCGCCAAAAAGAATAAAAACAATCAAAACTATAAGATAGAGTTACCGTTAGGGTTAGGGCTCATGTAAAAAAGCTCGACCAATAAGTTACAAATCACTTAGCACATAAAATACAACAAAATTAAATTGAGTAAAAACCTACGAGATAAAAGGTTAAAGTATAGAGTGTTTTCACTCACGTGATCAGTAACCTTGTTTTTCCACTGAAAGAAAAGAAAACGTTTGCAGGATAATAGAACTCTAGCATCTAGCATCGCCTCCACATCTCCTCCACATGGAGGAGATGCTAGAACAACAAGACAAACTCCCGTCATTCTACAGACGATACGTAGACGATACCTTGGTTGTCATAAAAGATGTAGCTGAAGCAGAACAGTTCCTAATTACGCTAAATAACTGTCATCCATCTATTCAATTTACAATGGAGCTAGCGGTAAACAACACACTACCCTTCCTTGGCATGCTTTTGATGAAACAAAGAAGTAAGATTACCACAAGCGTATACAGAAAAACTACCAACAAAGGCCTCTTGTTGCACTACCAGAGTCATGTGGACAACAAATACAAGAAATCTCTACTCAAGACAATGCTTCACCGGGCGTACAGTCTGTCCTCAACGACCGAGCTGTTTAAAAAAGAATGTGAAAACATAAGATCAATTTTTCACAAGCTACGATACCCGTCTGAATTGATTGAAGCAACCATCCGTAACTTTATCAATACATCAGATGTCGAATCACAATCTACTAGCAATAATAATAAAAACACCATTAGAATCGTCTTGCCATTTATTGACCAAAAACCAGCCGATATTGTGAAGCGCCAACTTACTCAGCTAAATAAGAAACTGGATATAGATCTACAGCCAGTTTTTGTCAGCCGCAAGCTCGAGGATGTCCTTAAATTCCGTGAGCCCAAACCATCTTTAGTCAGCCAACAACTAGTCGTCTACAAATTTCAATGTGGCTCGTGTGATGCGAGCTATGTTGGCTATACAGCTCGTCACTTGCATCAACGAATTGAGGAACATAGATACTCAGCTATCGGGAGGCATCGCCTAGCAGATCATGGCCAAACAACAGCACCCCCAGCGGCGAGTTTTAGTGTCTTAAAGAAATGCGCATCGAAATTTGATTGCTTAATTCATGAGATGTTCTACATCAAAGAATTAAAACCATGACTTAATGTGCAGTCAGACTCTGTCAGGGCAAAACTATTTATTTAGATTTCACATTTATTGTTAGCGTACTATTGTATATATTGTTCTATTGATCTTGTACTATAAGATAAGCTTCATCCGATTAAAATACATTGCCTGACGATGAAATCGGACGATGTCGAAACGATGTCAAAATGAATCTAGTTGCGTTTGTATTTTTAATCAATTTTATCACAAGATCTAGACTTATTAAAATACTCAGGTTTTCCCCTCTAATCAAAAACCAAACACCTGATGTCCCATCGGCCATGTTGGTCTCCCAAACTAATGTACTGGGAATTGAACTCAACTTTTATGCAAACGGTCAGTACAAAATGCAGACTAGGTGCAAAATAGGCCTCGGCCCAGGCCTCAGTCTACATTTCATACTAACCGTTTACGCAAACATCTTATTTTGTTTCGGTTAAAAAACATGACCCTTGATCACGTACACAAGCCCTATTGTTTTGTGTCATTCCCATCACTGTTGTCGTCATAGTTACTTCAACTCCCTACTGTCTATATAACACATTTTCTATTGAACTCACCAGAAAAATACTCTTGACAAGCTCTGTACTCCTCTTCAGCGATGAATGTTGTCAATTTCACCTCAAGCAGGCCAAACTCCTCCAGAAGCTCCTTTGTCACGAGAAATTTCTGAGCCATTTTATTCACATGACCAAAGGAATAATCTTCCCACAGGTCCTCCAGGCTTTGCAGAGAACTTACTTCCACAGTGATTACTAAGCTTCCTGACTTTACACCAACAACCACGGCTTTGTGCACCCTTTCAAGATAGAGTACAAACTCATTCATTTGCTCCGGTGTTGATGGATCTAATCTCTGAAAGGTTCTGTAGGCAATGGTATTTAAAACTGTTTGTGTATCAATCTCTGTAAATTGATTGCCTCCACATAATTCACTTTCTGCTGCCAAACTGGGCGGGCGTAACCACTGCATGCTGTTTGTTTGAGGAGCTAGGAACTTCTCTCGCTCCCTGAATAACCTATGGTCGACCAGTAACGGTGGAAAACGACCACAAGTATCTAGCTGAAGGCAACCAGGATGAACGTGTCCACATTATGAACATGAACGTGTTCCCGGACATTCCCGACAAACGTCTGGATGAAATTAGGGCCGGATGCAACTTTGTGCGACACTAGTCTGCAAACTGTGGTACAATTAAAGGTTACGTTTATGCAAACGTTGGCCGTGTAGCACTTATATTTTAAACAGAGTTAACTGTATAGAGTGTAATGTGAAGTGCTAGATTTCAATCCCATATGAACCATGTGAGCGTTAGCCCTACAGATGATGGAAATGGGCCCACACAAGGACAGAGAAAAACTCTGACCAGGGTGGGAATTGAACCCACGTGGGCCCATTTCCATCTGTAGGGCTAACGCTCACATGGTTCATATGGGATTGAAATCTAGCACTTCACATTACACTCTATTCAGTTAACTCTGTGGTACAATTAGTTCTACAAGGATGGCCACAGGACAAACACAGTACTCCCGCGTGTGCTTTGCCTTCCCGGCTTTGACCTGCGAGACTCACTAAGCATACTGGATGGTATATTACTAAAGGGAGAAGCTGATATGATGTTTTTTTTTTTACTGTAGTTTAGGGAAAGAATGAAGAAATAATACAATGAAAATAGTAGCAAAGATGATTATAATCTTTAAATTATACTGAAGTAATAAACGATTAGTGCTGGTTTAACAACAAGAAGTGGTTTAATTTTGTTTTAAATCTTGAACATTTTCAGGATTTTTTTGCCATAGATCAGTAGCTACGTAAGATATGGACTGTTTGCCTATATTTGTGCGTACCCGTGGCTTGTGTAGATATTTTAACCGCGTATCTAGTATTATAGGCATGAACACTACTTGCATATCGAAAAAAAATCTTGAAATATATCCTGTAATTCACCTTTATGCCATTGGTAAGTAAGTTTCAAAACAAAGAAACGAAAGACATTTTCCACTGTGAGAATTCCAAGAGATTCAGCAAAGGTAAAGCGCTTACAGTATTGGGCCCGTAAGCTGTGGCGAAGAAAATAATTCTGACATGGTCTAATTTTGTTTGCAAATTTTGAAGGTGTGTTTTATAAGTACTTCCCCATGATAGAATGCCATATGATATGTATAGGAAATCGTATGAATTTATGGGCACGAGTGATGTTTTGAAAGTTCTCAAAATTGCACGAGCCGTAAGCGAGTGCAATTTGAGAACTTTCAAAACATTAAGAGTGATCCGAAATCACGAAATGCATTAGCAGGTTCATACGGTTTTACATTTATTATATTCTCAACAAAATTACTCAAACGCGCTACTTTGTTCGTGTTCGTATTGTTCCAGTTTTGGGTTTAGTTTTCTTTCAGTCGACCATGTTTGCCAGACATTCAACCAGGTCTGTGTAGCTTTCAACGTGTTTTTGTTTTTCGCATTTTCTTTAAGTTGCTCAACGATGTTGTGGTTTGACAAAGCAAACCGACTGTCAGCCATTTTTTTACACTTTGGTGTTCAAATTTTGCGCTTCCCCGGTGTTTCCATAGCATTTTCCGTATTGCACTCTATCACCTGGATTGCACTCTATAACCTATTTATGCATTCGCCATTGGCCAATCAGAAACAAGATATTTTGTTGAGTATGTAATAAATGTGGATAAATGCAAGGATAAGTAAGGGAGCATTCATAATTTATCTAGAGGGTGGGCTATGACGATTTCCTTATTTTTTCCATTTATCTTTTTGAAGCCCCCCCTGATCATCTCAGGGTTTTTTTTTCTGACCCCCCTCAAGAGATGTTGATTTAGCAAAGGAAAATATCATAGCCCCCCCCCCCCCCAGCACATAATTACAACATGCCAAACTCACCCTTAGCTATATCAAAGTCTGGTAACAGGTATATTGAGCTCTATTAGTAATGAACATAGTAAATCAGTAATTCATTTAGGGAAAGACCTTTTTTGGACCAAAAAACCTCCGAAAACTGAGGCTTCTGAAAATGAATCACTCTCGGAAAACTGAAGATCATAAAACAAATATTGTTTGTGCCGGTCAATAGATGATAAGGCACAAGAGCCAGAAGCAGTCTCAGATGATGATAATGATGATGATGACTGGTGAGCTTTGCCCGTCTGGTTACTCGTTTCTACACAACCCGAGATCAAGTGGCCATGGGGGTGGTGTTGGGCTGCTTTATAAGGGCGCGTTCGATTGACCTTATTCCGGAATAAGAATACCCGGAATACAAGTTAGAAATCCTTTGCTTTTACGGAGATTCACGTTAAAATTGTCAAACACCAGCTAAAATGCTATTTCAAACATATCTTTATTATTCTTGTTGCTTCAAAACGCCAAACATGCAGTTTTAAATCACCACTCCACGTACTCTTATTCCGGAATAGGGTCAATCGAACGCACCCTAAGACTGTGCTTAATGTTAAATCAAGACCTAAAAACCATCTTTCAAAAGTTCTGAGTACATGGACTGCACTTTTATCCACTATAAATCTGTAAGGATCATTGTTGTTTATCGTCCACCTCCATCGACCGATAATGCCCTCACTGTTGACTTATTTTTTTAATGAATTCTTTATTTTGATGGAAGAAGTAATCACTTCGAACGCTGAACTTCTTATGGTGGGTGATTTTAATTTCATGTGGATGTATCTGATGATAGTAATTCTACTCGTTTTTCATCTCTTCTTGAGAGTTTTAATTTAAAACAGCATGTCAGGGTATCTACTCACCTCCATGGTCATATTTTAGACCTGGTAATAACAAGATCTGATGCCGATAGTTTCCTGACAAACTTATCGACTCTGGAGCAACCTATCTCTGATCATAAGCCAATCTGCTTTAACCTGAATCTTGAAAAACCACTTAAAGCACGTAAAACTATAGTCTCTAGAAGACTCAAGAGCCTCGATATTAACAAGCTTAATGATGCTATACGCCACTCAGGGTTGTTGGATGAAACACCTGGCCTTGATTCTCTTTTACAGATGTATGATGCAACTTTATTGGGTGCTCTTGATAAGTTGGCGCCGTTTAAATCAAGAACTATTACTCTACATCCTAACGCACCCTGGTACACTGATGAAACTGCTGCCGAGAAGACACTATGGAAAAGGCTTGAGAACAAATGGCGATCATCTAAACTTGAAATTCTTGTCTCAATGTGATATTTTAAATCAACTGTTCCATCGAACAAAGGAGGCCTACTATTCTACCTTTATTAAAAAGAACTCTCATGACCCTACTCTACTTTTTAGATCTGTTAACAAGCTGCTTAACAAAAACATCAATAAGAGTTATCCGGCAGCTGAAAACAATGTCGAACTTGCAAATGCTTTTGCTGACTTCTTTCAATCTAAGGTCGACGGCATCCGGCGTAAGATTGTTGATGGGAGGCGTGTAAACAACCGACAATTTGAGCCCTGTTTTGCTTAGGAATCATGTTGTTCATCAGTATTTTCATTATTTGTTCCTCTTACTGACGTTGAAGTCATTTATCTTAATAAAAGCAATACAATTAAGTCATACTCACTCGATGCTCTAACTGCTGCTGTTATGCGGAAGTGTTACCTGACATTGGTGCCTGCTCTGAGGAATATCATTAAGCTACCGCTTACTACTGGTGAGATGCCAAAGGAATCCCAAGACCGCTATGGTGAAACCTTTGTTAAAGAAATATAATTCTGACTCTCTAATTTTTGTCTTGTGTCCAATCTGAAATTTGCTTCCAAGCTAATGGAAAAAGCTGTGTTCTTACAACTTAACACATAACTGACCACCAATGCTCTACGCGAACCTCTGCAGTCTACATATAAGACTCTTTATAGCACTAAAACTGCAGCTTTGAAAGTACAAAATGACATCATGTTATCTCTTGATAAAGGCAAGAATGTGATCTTGGTTCTTCCGGACCTGTCTACTGCGTTTGATACTGTAAACCACACCTTTTTGCTGGCGAGACTTGAAAATATTCTTGGTATTAAAGACACTGTTCTGAATTGGTTCATTTCATACCTCCGTGAACGCACTCACTTTGTTGACATTGATCAATTTCAGTCCTCTGTGCACGACCTGTTAGTTGGTGTTCCTCGAGGTTCTGTACTCGGGCCTGTACTCTATCTGTTATACACATCCCCTATCTCGGAAACAATCAAGAAATACGATCTTAATCACCACCTCTAGATCTATGCTGATGACACCCAGCTGTACTTGTCTCTTGATACCAGGGACGTGGACTTGGTTATAGAGCGTATAGTTGTATGCGTGACTCAGATTTGCCGCTGGGATGCAAGATAATGACTTGAAATTAAGTCAGGATAAGACCGATGTATCCTTAAATCATTCTAAACTCCGAAATGGAGTCTCGCTTGATCACATTATTCTTGTAAATGGTAATATTTGCATTACTGAGTCAGTTACCAACCTTGGTATTATATTTGAAAACAACATGACTTTTGATGATCAAATAAAAAATCTTTGCAAAGCCTCGTTCTTTCACGTAAGAAATCTGTTCAGGATATGTCGTTATCTGACTAGTGACTGTACCTCAAAGGTTATACATGCTTTCATTACTTCGCGTATTGACTATAGTAATCATCTGTACTATGGCTTACCAAAGTATCAACTTAATAAAATACAGAGAACACAGAATACAGCTGCTCCATTTGTCCCTTGCAAGGGCAAATTTGATCATGTAACTCGATACTTGTGTAGCTTCATTGGCTTGCTATATCTTATCGTACTGTGTTCAAGCTTCTGTTGCTGGTGTACAAGTCTGTCAATGGTCTCTGTCCATCATATGTTTCTGATCTACTCAAGATCAAGTCATCATCAAGATCTTTACGTTCTAGCTATATGGACTATCTTGTACAAGTGTGTCAAAGACAAAGACCTATGAGGACAGAGCGTTTTCTGTGTGCACACCGAAGTTGTGGAACAGTATTCCCTTTTCTATTCGTAAATTCAGCTCCGTACCTATTCTTAAGAAGAACATTACGACTTTTCTATTTTCAAAATTTGTAAATAGTAATTCTCTTCTGTTTAATTGAATTTTGTTAATGCGCATTAGGTTATTTCATTATTTTATAGTATTGTAAAGCACCACGAGACGTTTTTGATGTGCGCGGTATATAAATATTATGTTATTATTATTATTATTATTATATTGTGATGATGATGACGAAGGCGACGACATTTTCTTGGGGGAAACACGGAGTGAGGAGAGTGAGAGTGAGGAGGGAGACGAGAGTGAGTTTGAGCCACTCGCAAAGAGACCTTGTAGCACAAGAAGTGGGCGTCATGCATCAAGTTTCATACTCTAGTTCTGTATCAACATTTTGTCGAAATGAAATATAAAAGACAGGAATTATAAGAGCGTCCAACAGAATATTTTCATTTCCTTTTCTTTTTCAGGAAAAAAATGGTTGGCCTCCCCTATGCTCGATGTCATTTTCCTTGGAAATTTTCCACAGTCCCCCTAAATCATAGTAGGGAAAAAGAGTGAGGCCCCCTCAAAATCATCATAGCCCACCCTCTAGGTAAATTATGAATGCTCCCTAATGCCGTAAGATTGATATAATCCCTGTATTACGCGCGATTTCCAGTCAAGTTAGTGCATCATCAATTAAAACACCTAGGTATTTAATATGATCTTTCCTTGTAATGAACAGTAGGATCCATCACTATCTGTTGGAAGTTGGATGTTAACTACACCATTCCTCTTTTTCGGCGACTTTATGCTCGTAAAATTTGTTTTTTTTTATAAATTAAATGATGATCTGTTTATGTCGCACCATTGCTTGACTTCACGAAGTTCAGAATTCATTAACTGATTTAGGAAGTTGAGATTTTTTCCTGATGCAAAGATATTAGTATCTTCGGCAAAAATACTAAATGTTAGTTCACTAGGCAAATCATTTACCTTATTACATGAAATTTTCGCGACACGTTCATTTCGCGAATTTCGCGATTTAAAAAAATCGCGAAATTCAAGTGACGAGAAAATTAAATGTCACGAAAATAACATGACGCGAAAATTAAGTGACTCACATTATGTCAATAACTAAAATAACGACGTTATTAAACACGTTTATAACAATCATTTTGAGCCATAAGCCAATATAAAAAATACCATAATACTCTTTGTTTGTCCCCCCAAAATTTTGCACAAGCATTGTCTCCAGTTTTCGTTGGGAGCGTTTTAAGTCCCAAGGGAAAATAAAAACAAAGAGTATTATGGTATTATTGATGTTGGCAATGTTCTGGTCCTCTTCATCACTACTGCTTTCCGTCTCTACTCCAGGAAGCACTTCTTTTGTACAATTCTCAAACTGTCCATTTACTGGCTCCTTGAGTGTGTCTCACTCAAAAACGCAAAATTAAAGTGAGTCAAAATGCAAAATTTTCGCAAAGTCGCGAAATTAGGTATCGCGAAATATGCGACCCTCAAATCGCGAAATTAACGTGTCTCGAAAATTTAATGTAATAAGGTGCATAAAGTAAAAATAGTAATGGACCAGGTGGACCAAGTGGTATGGCATCCCAAGAGCAATTGCATCAGACGGTGGATCTCAATTTACTCCCCAAGAATTCAATTCATTTGTGACGAATTGGGGTATTTCTCACATCACCTCCTCACCAATTAATGCATCAACGTGCTAATTGCAAAGGAGAGTCTGCCGTTAAGATCATGAAATCCCTCTTGCTCAAAACTCACAAGGATGGTGGTGACCCGTATGAAGCATTGCTAGAACAAAGAAACACTTTCTGAGTCCTTCAGAAATTCAGTATGTTTAACCGGAAGACGCGTAAGTACAAATGTAAGTACATGCATGTAAATATGTGTATATTAAAAAGCGACTACAAGATAACATATATGGATAAAACTTCTTGAACCTGCTTAAGAAGCTAAGACTAATAGAGCGGAATTTAATTTATAATTATAACCCTTAAAACCCCTATACTATACTACCAAAAATGGAAGACATTAGGTACTGAGGCGGAAGACTAAATGTATGTAGCATGGCATGATCCAATCACGTTTTTAAATGAATTTAGTGAATCCGACAATTAAGCTTCATTTGGAAGTTAAATCCAAATCATAGCACCACTCCCTCTTTTTTTTAGGATTAATCAGACTGTTTACACGGAGACACTTTATTTTCGCTCATGTTTTGTTCAGTTTATCTTCGAGAAAAAGGGATGTTGATCACATAATTGTTACCCGCTAGGCATGCATGTATAAACCCATGATGCAGTGCGTCGTATTCGCAACGTGCTAGAAATGGTCGCTTTGTGATGTTATGTTCTGTTTACAGTTGTTTAACCGAGTGTCTCGACTCTAAATGAAGCTAATCAACAGAGAGGCGGGATACCCACGGGAAATTGACTCAGAGAGCGTTCCTCTAGGTAGGGATTTGGACTGGTACACGTTGCCCCAGGGTCGGGAATTTGATATGCCCGCCATCTTGAAAGACTGCGAGATACTGGAGATGAGTTACGCGCCATCTTGGTATCGAATTTCCAGATTTTTCTGGACACCATGAATGAAAGAAAGGTAGGCAAATCCGTCTTATTTTCTCGTAAAAATGGACCATCACTTCTTCAAAATCAAAATACAGTGCAATTTTTGATTCATTTTAGATTTGAAGTATGTGATTTCAAACTATAAACTAGGTAAAAAATGGCTTTTATCTGGTCTCATTTGAAACTTAAAGGTATGCCAAATCTGCAAGAGTGACGATCCAGGTAATGCCCAAGAACCAGTCGTTTGGATCCAGTGTGACATATGTGACGTGTGGTACCATCAAGTCTGTGGCAGAATTTTGGCCAGCATCATTATGCACAGTAGATGTCATTTTCATTGTCTTGCCGTGGACACCATGTGAGGTTAGAAATGCCAGAACCTTTCCATCCCGTCAATTACTTACACCGCAATCTAATGAAAAAAAGATACCCCAGGGCACCAATTTGACGTTCAGAAGGTGCCCGGGGGTTGGGAATTTGATACTCTATAGGTGCCCAGTGTTGGAAAACTTGAAGCTAGCGCTAACTTCCATGAAAATGTCCCCCACCCTGGGGCTTAACATTGCTAGGTGCATTACGCGTAACACAAGAACGTGCATATTTTTGTTACAAATTTAGGAAGCTAATCGGATCGTCCGGATATACAATGTCGAGCCGAAGGCGGGACATTTTATATCCGATACAATACGCGTGCGAACATTGTATCGTGCTATGAAATGAAAGGGACCGAATGCATAAACGGCGGCCAAAAAATATTCTTTTGTTTATGTGCCAATTAACCTCACTAGCCTCGTTTTCATGGACAAAATACAAAAGAAATGTTGCTTAAGAGCGAGGCTAATGAGTCTCATTAGCACATAAACAAAAGAATATATTTTTGGCCGTCATTTATGCATTCGGTCAATGGGTGAAATGATCAGGGATCTCTCATTAGCTTCTTTTGTTCGTGCAATCCCTATTGTTATTGGTGTCCCTAGAGGTTGGTTGAAAACGTCCTATATCAAACTCATTTGCGGCTGATTGCGAACATAGAAGGATCTCGTTTTCGAACGCCTAAAAATGCAGTCGAAGAAGCAGCTTGGTTGGAAGGGACTAGACCACAAGAAATAGTGCAAAATTGAGCGTAAAAATATTCAAGGAGTGGCAAAGTGCTCACTGAAATAAAGTAGCGGCAAATTAGTTGCTGGGCTTTGACTACGGGAAGGTGGAACAAGTTAAGATTTAACTATTGACATCGCGCTAATGTCTCCTCTGTTTTTAAATTTTTGGATGACAAACTTCGTGGAACAAAAAATTGGAAAACGTTCAGGTAATATAACAGTTGTGTTTCTGTTGCCTTTGCCTCCTTTTTTTACTTTGATACGGAGGTTTTCAGTGGTATTTTTTATCAGCTGATACAGAATGCTAATTAATCTACTAGTATTCTGTATGATAAAATAACTATTTACAAGGCTAAATTTTTTTGAAGGTAAAAAACCAAACGTTTTTAAAAAAATAAAAATAAATAAATAAAAATTTAGCCTTCTAAATAGTTATTTTAACCTAGATAAGCAAACTTTATTGACATTTTGTATGATTTTCATACAGAATACTAATAGATAATTAGTATTCTGTATAAACTTCATATAGAATGTTAAAATCCTAATTTGTATTCTGTATCAAATTCATGCAGAATACTAATTAATTCATAAACCCCAGTTTAAGCCCTCCCAGTCCTTTGAGACAGTTACAGTTTGTATTTGGTTTACAGTGAGCTTCATGTAACTCAAAATGTATTTTCCGCTGGTATTCCAAGTAATTAGTTGCGGTGCTTTCATTTTACACCTGCCGCACCCTGTATTGTGCATTCTGTTTTTCATGTATGTCAGGATTGGCCAGTTATTAGCATTTATACCCTCCGCTGTCTATTGAGTACCATTCACGCTTGCGGTTCCATACAGTTTATTCATCTTTCTCTCCCCCCCACCTCCCGTTTACTACAGGTTTCGTCATCGCCTTTATCTTTCAGGCCGTAGAGACGCTTTTGGCGACTTCTTCCGCGGTTTCAAATGCGGCAAATTTGGACACTGGGCTAAGGACTGCCGATCCTTGTCCTGGCCGGGAAGTTAGCAGCCCCTTAGCTACAATTCTTTTCCTGGAATCTCCTACAACAAGCCAACCTCAGGCCAATCAGCTCAACCAAAGCAATGATGATGCCTTGGCGCAGGTACATCAGTTTACACAGGATTACGAACTTGAAAGTGGACATTCATTACGTGTTAAGGGTAATCTGAAGAATAATTTAGTTTTCTGGAGATCTATAGGTGCTCTGGCTTTCATTTTGTCTGTTATTGAAAATGTTCTACAGACTGCCATTCATTAGTTTTCCGTTGGCCGTAAAAATGAAAAATAATAAGTGGGCTCGAATTTATGCTGATTTTGTGGATCAAGCTGTTCTTGAGCTTCTTCATTCAGACCGGATGCGTATGGTTAATGAGCAGCCTTTTGTTGTAAATCCTTTGTCAGTTTCTGTAAAACCATGCGGTAAGAAGAGGTTCATTCTCGATTTGCGCCATGTCAATAAGTCATTAATTAAGCAAAGTGTTAAGTATGAGGACTGTCTTATTTTGTGAAGGATGGGTTCATGTTTTCCTTCGATTTAAAAAGTGGTTACCATCATGTAGACATTGCACAAGAGCACCAAACTTTTCTGGGGTTTTCATGGCGTGCGCCCGATTCCATTAAGGAAATATTTTATGTTTTTACTGTGCTCCCGTTCGGTCTGTCCTCTGCCCCTTGGGTTTTCACTAAGGTTTTGAAGCCTTTAGAAAAGTATTGGAGAGTACAGGGTCTTTGTATAGCCATCTTCTTGGATGATGGTTGGGCGATTGTTCAGGACAGAGAAAGTTGTCGCATTAATGCCCGGGCTGTAAGGGTGGATTTGTCCATCGCAGGCTTTGTTCTCAATGAAGATAAATCGGTTGGGGAACCCACCCAAGCATTGGACTGGGTGGGTATTACCTGGAAAGGTGCATCAGGTACTAGAATTGTTAAGATCATTAACTCAATTGATCATATTATTGAAGCCGATTTCAAAGTTTCCGCGAGAGAGTTGTCTTCCTTCACAGGTCAAGTTATCTCTACCGGGCCTGTAGTCGGTAACATTGTTAGGATAGTGACCAGACATTGTGTCTTGTCCACCTCGTGCAGGGTTAATTGGAATTCTATATCCCTTCCGGCCCACCACCAAATATTCTCAACAACAAATGCAATACGGATTCGTTCTTAATTTTGTAGTCAGCTAGAGTGCGGTCATCTTCCAGTTCCTTGCCAGCAAAGATAAGTCTTTGATGGTCGGTTGGTATCCCTTCTTTTTCCATAAATTTCGTCTTCACCTTCTCAATAGAATCGCTTGATTCGACTTCTAGAAAGGAAGTTTTACCAGGCTGAGTGTTCCATTTGAGAAAGATCTTCATGCCTTCATGTCCTGAAACAACATAGATTCACTTTGAGTGGCAAATATAGTAAGACCGCCACAAAACAATAGGTTGAAAAAACCTTTAACAAGTTGTTTAGAAACTGTCAAAGCTCACAATAACCCAGGATTAACTCAATCGTATTTTAAACAACTGGACTGTGACGGAATTTTCCATTCTTTATCTTTGTAATCATGATTACACTTAGTTTGTTCTATTTCTTTGTCTTGGTAGCTTGTTAAATTTTAGTGTTAACGATGTAGTGTTTATCATTGTCGCAGTATCACGTAATTAGAGTCGTATTGTAAGTTATGTCTGTAAGCTGGTTGTCCCTTTAGTGTTGATTTGCTATGATATTATAAATATTAACGATGAAATGATATATGAAATGGATCATATATGAACTGCGGATATGAAATCAAGTGAAGTTATGATCTTTGCAGTTATGAACGCAATTTTTGAAATTGCGTAAAGAAGCCTACACTGTAAAAAATTCAGGACTTCAACGGGGTTTGAACCCGTGACCTCGAGAAACCGGTGCGACGTTCTAACCGGCTCAAACCCCGTTGAAGTCCTGAATTTTTCAAGCTTCTTTACGCAATCCCAAAAATTGCGTTCATAACTGCGAAGATCATAGCTTCACTTGATTATAAATATTCTTTGATTGCACCTGCAGGCATGTTGGCCACCTTGTGACAACATTTAGGGGGGAAATTAGGGATTTTTTCCCTGCAAAGTAGGGATTTGTAGGGATAAATGGTTAAAAAGTAGGGCTATTTTAGGGCTTTTATTTAGGAAAGAATGAAGAATTCAACTTACCTTTAGACCACGACTGTTATCCAAACAGAAAGACACTTACTCAAATGAAATACTGGTTTATAGCATTAATGACTTAGACAGAAAAGGGATCATGCACATCGCGTCTTGAAAATGCTTAGCATGGATCCAACATCATTGAAATTTGAAGCCACTGGCACCACAGTCATCTGGGACTGATAGAAGATGAAGGATCCCCCCATGCTTCATAATTCCACACCGGACAACCACACCACAAAGAAATTTGCAGTTTGACCAGATAGGGCAAATGTAGAACCCACGCCAAGCACTTTCAATGACATCAGTCGTGCTCAACCGTCATAGAAAGGAAGAAAGTAGGGATTTTTAGGGGAAAATGGAAAAACAGCTGAAAAAGTAGGGTTTTTTAGGGCAAGTGAAAATATTTAGGGATTTTTAGGAATTTTAGGGCCACCAACATTCCTGCACCTGACGTCAGGGCGGCCATGTTGGTGAAAAGAACAATAGCAAAACTTGAGCTACATTTTTCTATTATTTTGGCTCCATCATGGCCGTCTTATCACGTGAGTGAAATCAATGAATAGGAATGTATAGTACCGTGTAACAATAAGTATGTAACTAAAGTATGTGGTATTTATAGAAATTAGAGTAGGGGAGGCGCAGTGGTGAGAGCACTCGCCTCGTACCAATGTGTCCCCGGTTCGATTCCTGGGCCAGGCGTCAAAAATGGGTTAAGTTTGTTGTTGGTTCTCTCCTTGCTCCTTTTCCATTCTCCAGAAAACCAACACTTCCAACTTCCAATTCGATCCGGAATGCACGGTAACATGTTGAACGAGCTCCTGAGCGCTCCTAAGCTGTACCGTGGGTAAACAAATCCAAATAACCATTCGTTTATAGAAGTATCGTTGTTTTTGGTCGGAGTGGGTGAACACTTGAAGGAAAGAAGATGAACAAGTCGAAGAAGACTAATCATTTGAGGAGAAGAAGGCGAAGGGAGGAGTAGACGGATGCCAAGAGATCACTGCTAAATACATTAGTAGGAAACATCCAAAAGTTTGATGGCAAAACTGTTTTGTCGATGGCTGTAAGCAAGAGAATACATTTAAAAGGGAACACTTAGCGCTGTAAAGGAATGCGAGAAAGAAAATAAGGAATGTTACGAGCCAGACAGCGAACTAGCAAGGCAAGCGAACTCAAGAAGGAAAGCTCAAAAGAGAAAATTAAGAGAAAATCAATAGAAAGCGTAGACGTTGGCTTGGTGTTTTGGATGAGTGTTCCAGTTTTGTTCATATTCGGTTTGTTGCACAAGGTGTCTGAAAGAACCGATTCGAAGAACTCAACTATGACGGAATTAATTGTAACTATTTAGATCGGGGGGTGAAGAGGAATAATCGAGTGTTCGGTATTTCATTATTCCTCCTGGAAACTTTTCGTTATTCCTTTATTCCATTAAAAGAATCTCATTATTCCGTTGAAAAATTTATTTAACTATTCCCAAGGAAGTCGTTATTCCGTTATTCCGCCCCGTAAATGACGTTATTCCATTATTCCAACATAAAAAATATATGTTACTCTTATTCCATCATTCGTCTTCATCCCCTGAATTTAGAGTATACTAGGTTTTAATTCACTGTAAATGTTTAACGTGTATCCTTAGGTTTTGGTTAAAGGGAACCTCCACTCTTGCTACAGAAGAACTTTCAACCGAATTAAACAATGTTTCGAAACAAACTTGTTCGAAATTTGTTCTCAAAAAGTGTTTATATCGGGACGACTGAATTTTAAAATCGCTTATTTTCACTTTCAAACTTCGCGGGCGCCGCCAACTTGAATATAATTGTGACGTGTTACGGTTGCCCTATTGTTCCGACACAAAGTGCTTTTGCCTAATAACAATAGGGCAACCGTAAGACGCCATTATTCAAGATGGCGGCGCCGGCGAAATTTGGAAACAAAAATAGGCGATTCTAAAACTTACTGATTTTGGATACAAAGGCTTTCTTTGCAAGAAATTTAGACAGATTTGACTGCGAAGGTTATTTCCTGTGATTTAAAGTAAGCTTTTTGTAGAAGTGAAGGTTCCCTTTAAGGCAAAGTTATCATTTCAGTTTACAAAAGAAAATCATTATATAAAAAAAGTTAGTTCCGTTCCCAGTACAGTGATACTAGCACAGAAGGATCAAACTTTTAAGTTGTTGTAAATACTAGAATTCGTCTTAGGTTTTCATCATATTTGCCTTTGAAGCTTCACTTCTCGGCCAAATAATCATTTTTCAGACATCTCTCAGCCGCGGACATTTCCAGCTGACATACCAGCCGCCAGAAGGGGTTTATTTACAAATTATACCCATGTTTGACCTTATATGGAAAATGATTCCCGGAAATGTCGCTTTAGCTTAAATTCTTTAGGTGAAAAGCCAAGTTTCGTAGACAGAAAAATGAATGAAAGGTTGAGAATTTAAATGGAAATACAGCCTTCAGCAATCCACTAAACGAAGTAATCAATACGAAATTTTGGTTGTATCAAACGAGTTGATAAAATCAAAACGCAAAGCAAACAAAAACAGCCGGCGGCAAGCACAAGGGAACGAAAGTCGCAAAACCCTCTTGACCGTCCCTACCTCGCCCCACTGTACTTGTCCTTAAGATAACTACCATTACTTATTCTCACTTGTTCGGCCATCGCAATTTGGCTAAGCTATCCAGAAACAAAAGGTAATACGAACGGCGCCGATAACGCTACCAAGGAGAATGAGCAGTTCAAATGCAGGCATACCGAGACCGTGGAACCATGAATCTGCGTGTTTTGCGGAGGACGGTGAAGAAACGTACCAAAAATGCAATACCCACGAGTAGCTCCCCATTTTTTTTTTCTCATTCAAAACCTGAAGAGCATACAACAAATTCATAAATAGCGGCTAATAAATTATTCTTTTCTCTTTATGCTAATTGTCCTCAGTAAAAAAATCGAAAAGAAAATTTTGCGTTAAAATGAGGTTGGTGAGTCTAATTAGCATAAAGATAATATCACTTATTGACAGTCACATTGGTTTGCTGAAACAAAAGGAAGAATTTGCATGAAAATGGAGTTCAAATCCCAAAAGAATTTTTCCCCAGTCCCCCAAAATACTCCACCAACATGGCTGCCATGATGACCAGCGGTTTTCGTTAAAACAATGGTTTGCTGGGGGTGCTCAGTCTCGCGGGCTCAGAAAACCTGGCTGTGGTCATTGTTATTTAAGGTTTTCACCTGAAAACACTCTATAAACACCTGATGTCCCATCGGCCATGTTGGTATCCCAAACTAATATAATGGCAATTGAACTCAGTCATCTTATTTTGTTTCGGTTAAAAAACATGACCCCTGATCACGTACACAAGC
>NC_090883.1:30482376-30487376 GCF_036669925.1 Montipora capricornis | reverse complement strand
TCTTTATCCCAGATGTTCTTGATGGCATCAGCCCATACCTCTGGTTTCTCTGAGTCAATCACAAATGACGAGCCAAATGGTACTTTGCATAGGGATTCCCCAAATCCAGAGTTTTTGCTGACAAGAACTGGCAAACCAGCTGACAAGGCCTCAAGACCAGTCAACCCAAAGCCGTCAGTTCTAGAAGGCATGACTACTAGGTCTACCTCACAAAATAATTCCCTTAAGCTTTCTCTGCACTTGACATAGCCTCATACCCTCAGGCAACTAGCTTGCAGATCGCACTCCAAGAACGATTGTTTTATCTCTTGATATTTTCCATCAGCTGCTCCAACAAAGACGAGTTGAGTGTCAGCAAGTGAGGCAACAGCCTTTCCTGCTATGTCAAATCCCTTTAACTGAAAATCTTCTGCATCACCACGGCCAAACACCAAAACACTGCAATGTTTTCTTTCGTCAGGGTCTTGTTTAACAGTCAGAAATTCTTCAAAAATACCAGGAGTAAAGTCAAAAATTGTCTGATGTTTTTCACAAGATCGAAGATATCTATGAAAAGACTCGGCTAGCTTGGGTCCAATTGCTACCACAAAGTCAGCTTTTTCACAAAGCTTGACTTCAATATTGTGCTTTTCTTCACCCTTGGAAATTGGATCTGGGTACGATTTAAACATTCCCAGCTCCTCTGGGTCTGTATGCACCACTTGCACCCATTTGCATTTGTGACCATCTCTTATCACTTGCGCCTGACGACCAAGTTTCACTCCATGACCAATGACCACTTCGACTTGCAGATCATCTGGTGGAAAGCTAAGTAACTCCAGATCTTCATAAGCGATAAACTTTTTTGCTTCAACGATGTTTATGTTGTGTCTGAGGGCTTCTTTCCTGTCCCCCTCACTGCATTGTGGCACAAAGAAAGTGATTTCCACTTCAGAGAATTTTGCCAACTGAATGGCTAACTTTCTGTTTATGGTGGAAAGGCCGCCCTTACTCGATCCCCATTCAGAAGCCAAAATAGTGACTTTAACTTTACCAGATCCATCAGCTTGGTTGTGCCCTTGATATTCTTGTGAAACAGAAGCCATAATCTGCAGTGTATGACACCTGCAACTAAAAGACATACAGGGATACCGTTGTGACAAAACTTACCTAATCTTAGGAAACTATACCATAAAGTACGACAAATCTTCCCAAGGAAGGCATGTAAAATTTCTGGTTAAGACAGAGAAAAGTACTCTGAGAGACACAGGAGAGGCCACAGGGGTCCTTACAGACTCTTCGGTCATTATTGTCATAATTGTATGATTGATATAATACTGTCAAAGACTGGAGGCAGCATGGCCGAGTTATTAGGACGACAGACTTTTAATCTGGAGGTCCCAGTTTCAACCTTGCCTCTGACCACTATCTGGAGTTTTTCTCAGTAATCCCTGGTTCAACTCCTTCCATGCATTTGTAAATAGCTAACTGGTGTGTCTTTAATAGCCAGTTGAGATTCTTAACTTTGTTGTTTTCGTTTGTATCAATGGACAGATAGATAGATAGATAGATAGATAGATAGATAGATAGATAGATACATACATAGATAGATGGATAGATAGATAGGTAGATAGATAGATAGTTTATTGCGTATAGAATTACAGCCATTCGACTGAATAAAACTATAGCATTACAATAAAATCATAAACCTTAAAAAGACGAATAGAATAAATGAGCAATTGTATATAAAAATTTATAAACTATAATAATAAATGTATAAGATAAAATACTAACTGATCCAGAAAGCTACAATTGCGCATTCATAAAACGTGGCTGGCACCGTTTCGTGTTACACTTACGGCGAATGAACGTCTGATTGGATCTTAAATTATACGGGCAGTCGTGTGGGGGGAAGAAGAGCATGAAGTTTGTGCTTCGGATTGTTAAAAATATCATCAAAGAAGCGTGCAGTTAAGGCCTCACGACGCTCAGATAGCCTCAGTAAACCCGATTTCTCTAGTGCCTGTGCGTAAGATATATCTGTGAATAAAATACGTAGAGCGCGTCGCTGTAATCTTTCGAGATCTTCGCTTAGATACTCAGGCAAGGCGTTGTGATAAACTTGGCATGCATATTCTGTGAGCGGTCTGATACATGTAATATAGAATGGTAAAAGGTCTTTCTCTAAAATTTGTGCGCGTTTAAGTTGCTTTAAGAAATCTAATCCAGATGATACTTTGCTTATTATGTTAGATACATGGCAACTCCATTTGAGGTCAGCGCTTATAGTTAGACCAAGCAATTTGGCGCTCTCTACTACTTTAATGTTCGTATCACTAACTGTCACTGGCGCAAAAGGGCGAGTCTGTTTAGCAAAACTGACTCTCATCTCCTTGCATTTAGCGACGTTAAGTTGGAATCTGTCGGTCTCTGTTTGGTCAGTAAGTTCAGCTGCACTCTGAATGTTGCTTGACTGGTTCTTGGACCCACACACTCAGACATAGTGATGTCATCTACATATTTCCAGAACTGCACCCCAGGAACATAGAGGTCATATATCATGATGAGAAAGAGTCAGGGGACCATCAGATGCAATCCTGACTGAGGAGTTTCACCCCTTGTCTGCGGTCTGTCAAGAAGTCCGCAATCCACAAAACAATGGAAAACAATCTCTCTTGGAATGTCAAACCCGAGAAGTTTTTCTGCCAAGATGGTATGATCAATGAGATCAAAGGCCTTACGAAAATAAAAAAAGATAATCCTTACAGTCGCGCTGTTGCCGTCAGTGCCATTCAACCAGGAATCCAGCATACTTTTTAAGGCTTGTGCCGTAGACGACTTGGGTACAGTCCCAAATTGACGACTGTCAATCTTTTTGAGGACCACAGCAAGTTTTGACAAAATAGGAGTCAGCGAGATGGGACGTAGGTCTTTGTTCACGTCGAATATAGGTCTTTGTTTAGGGACAGCAACAATTCCGCCTCTTTCCACTGTGGTGGAAGACAGCATCATTTGTTTCATTGGTCCTGAAAAGCTTCTCACCGGAAGTAGTCAATTATGTAACCACGCACTCACGCATGCACTCACTCACTCCACACTCATGCATGCACACGCACACGCACACACACACGCTCACGCACACATGCATGCATGCACTCACTCACTCATTAATTTTATCTATTCAACATTTAAATGTTATGTACATGTATGTATTCTGAATTGCCAGAACACTTGTGGGGAAATTATACGCAAGATGATTGTGGAAAAATACCAATGTAAAAATCCGGATCATGATCAGAAGCCTCAACAAAGTGGTCACGTGCACCTTAACTAATTAATGAAGAGTTGATGGCATATGTGTCTTATGCAGAAGGAAAGGTGCTTACAAAGCAGGATTGTGAAAAACACCCAAAATTGCACATCTTTACTGATATTAACTTTATCTCTAATTATACAGTTTAAATTAGCAACTATTAGTGAGATTGGAGTACAAGTAGACTGACTGTTTTTTTCGCACATTGAACAAGTGAACTCTGGAGAATTCCATCCTTTTAGTGGTAACCATTCTAACGTTCCCCAGTAACAATATTGGAAGCTACAGTAATCGATAAACAAAATTATGTAAACAGCCAGTTGCGATTTATCTGCTGAAATTTGGTTGCGTCCAGAACCTTCAAAAGCATATCAAAGTCAAAGATGCACAAAATAATTCTTAAATTAATCATTCATAAATCAAGCTGCTGAATAGCCAATTATTAATACAGTGGCCAATGTCATTTGTTGATAGGAAAAACCAATATTTTGATAAACAGGCTAGACAGCGCTCTCATATAAACTTGAGTATACTGATTTTATATTGAGGCCACGTATTGGAACAGCCCAATTAACTTGGCTTTTCCGTTGATGGTTACGTAAATCATAAGGCAATGGTATTTCTTAGTTGTAGTTCAGCTCTCAAGTTACTAATCGGGGTGACCAGCTGCTGTATGTATTTCTTATTTATAACTTGCATTTAGTTAGTCTTATTTTGTAGCACAAATAAGATAAAATGTTAATGTTGTTGTTTGGACCTTGGTCAGCACAAAATGCAGACCAGGGACAAAATGCAGACTGCATATTTGAACATGAACTTATTTGAGAAACCATTGGGTGTTTGATGGAATCACAGGGCACCAAAACTCATAATTTGAAGGCCCAGTTAATGTAACGATTTGTAGGGTTTACATGTATATGGGAAACATGAAATGCCAAAAAAAATTGGGTTATCCTAGTTTACCGAGAAGAAAATAGAAAACGGTGGAAAAACACCTACACAGCAAAACTTTCAAATTGTCGTGCGAAGTAGGCGGCAGGATGGACTAAAGTACCCGGCAGTCTAGTGCCGGCAGCCGCCCTCTGTTGAAACCTCTGCTTATCCTAGTTTTATGTAGTGAAGAAAATTTTAGACTTCATCTTGTGTCCTTGTGTCGATTTCAGGCATTCTGGGCTGGTTTTGACTGAATTTGCTCCTATCCTTCATTAAAAGAGAACAAGGCTGAAGTCTTGTATCCTCTGAAACCAGTGATCACTCCGCGATCAACGATGATTTAATCTAAAAAATCAGCTTGATTTGGCCTTTTGTCCACTCTTACGTGAACATCGATAACAAACGATATAGCATAAGGGCCCAGAGTCACACAGAAACCGCCACATGCTTAAAGAACAAGCCAGTTATAATGAAGAACCTGCCACTTCTCCAGTTCAAAAAGCCCTTTTGAATTCATACATGACATGACCATTGGGAGCTCCGGCTTAGCAGCCTGGCTTGGTGAAAATTTCACTTCTCCTTTGGGGTGGGTATCTAATATCAAACTTCGTCATTCTGGAACTTTTCGACCATCACCACAAGCAAAATTGTCACTATGCCAGGCTGCTAAGGCGGAGTTTCCAACAGTCATGTCATGTATGAATCCAAAAGTGCTTTTTAAACTGGGAAAGTGGCAGTTTTTCGTTAAAACTGGCTTGTTCTCTAAGCACGTGGA
>NC_090883.1:30452376-30454876 GCF_036669925.1 Montipora capricornis | reverse complement strand
AGAGAAAAGTTGAACAAAGGAATTGCACAGTGTAACAGTGCCTTAAAGTGCGTCGGATATTAAATTTTATATTCCCTTGTTTTGGCATTTAAATATTTGCGACATTTGTGACAGTGGTACATTTTTCTCAAATCTTAACACGATTCATCATGAACAACATTTTCATTTCTTTCACATTATTTCTGAGAATTACAGTTGTCAATGGAAAAATGGCTACGGTACATACGAAAGCTAGAAACCAATTCTATTACCGAGTAAACACAAGGCATACTGGTGTACATGCAAGTACATGGTCATTACATTTAGTTTGTTTATGTATTTTAAAGTTGTAAGGCTTTTTCTGTATTCAAAATCTATTATGTACACTTCCCAAATAAAATTAACAGTTTTTAGAAAAATCTTGGATGTCACTTCTGCAATGAAGTTAATGAAAGATGCAGATTTCAGTTTGCGTTTCCTTAAAAATGTAAACACCGTTTTCAAAGGCTACATGTACATGCATTAAAGCGTGAAGTATAGTCCGCTATTGGACATTCATTGCAATAACATTTGAAAAATTAAAAAATAATTACTATATAACATAAATATCTTGGCAGCCAGGCTAGCGACTAAGTGTAAAAGTGGTTGCAGTGAATCAAATTCAGTCGCATTAGCGATCTCAGCGGTCGCAACGTTGAGCACAATACATGGCTTCTGCACTGCTGATCTGACTTAACTACAGTTGCTATTGACAGGCATCATTCACCTCTTTCTGGGCCTACCATGGGTGCTTTATACATGTAACTAAAAGGATGGGTCTTTGTCAGGGTGGCAGCTTGCTTAATTCAAGCAACGGCTTAAGACTATTGATGAACATAAATGCCCAAACACGTCAGTTTAAGATCCTGCAGTTGTGTGCCTAACTATTGTTGAGAAGACTACTAAGCTCATAGACTAAACCTTATTACATTTTCTTTTAACTAAATGTTAATAATAATTAATACATACACGAGTCGATGGGAAGGCACCTGCTAGATCCTTTGTTATTCTCCTAAAATAAAAAGAGAAAACAAGACATTTGAAGAGATAATTAAAAATGACTACGCTGGAAAAAAAAACTGAACAATCATGAAGATACAGTTAACATCAAGTGAAGCTATGATCCTCGCAGTTATGAACGCAATTTTTGCAATTGCATAAAGAAGCCTGAAAAATTCAGGACTTCAACGGGGTTTGAACCCGTGACCTCGCGAAATGGGGTGCGACGCTCTAATCAACTGAGCCATGAAGCCATTGACGTTGGGAGCTGGTCATTTGTGGGTTCCAATATTCCCGTGAGGAATGAATCAACGATGAAATGATATGTGAAATGGATCATAATGAACTGTGGATATGAAATCAAGTGAAGCATGCGCTTTAGTACATCTGCAAGTAGATTGCCACCTTTTGACAATAATTTCAGTCCAAGCAGTATAACAGGACAAAGGTCAACTCAATCTAATTTAAAGGCCTAGCTACCACAGGTCACCTGTAACTCAATGGCATGGTGCAACTCCTATGAGAGGTACTCAAGGTTTTTTCAGTATCCCTTCATAAAGCATAACTGATTGATACCTTTCTCTAATGCTGGTGGGTGATGGTTGAGTTGGCAAACACAAGGAAAGAGGAAAGGATTGGCTTATTATGGACACTCTTACTTGATTCTCTTTCCTGTGCTTGTCAAAGCCTGATGTCTGAGAGTGACTGACATGGACAAGTTCAAATAGTACATAGCACATCCCGCTGCTGCTCTGCCGAGACAGAATGCAAGACCCTTGCAAATGTCTGAGAATTGAGAAGCTGGAGGACAAGCTGTGCAGAGATCAAATGCCTCCTTCCAGTGCTTGATGACTTGATCAAGCCACGCTGGAGCTAGATAACAATAATTGCAAGAAGTCATTGATAGATAACGAGGGAACACGCAAGTCCTAACGGGTATTGGAAAGCACTCGAAAATTAGAAATTCAGATGCCACTTCGGACACCAAAAGCTGTTTGCAGGTTACTATATTTCTTCAAGATTTTAAATCCTCAACACCATTTTGAGTAGCTGATTGCATTTAACATTTATTTCTTAAGCATTTTTGTAGTGAGTCAAGTTTCTCACTAAGGACTTGTTTTCCTACACCTTGAGAGCCTGCTTTGTATGAAACCAACAAAGCATTTCGAAATGTGTAATTCATGCTTTCACATGATATCTTATTCTTTCTGTTGCTACCAGGATACATGTACACTTTTCATGATCACATGGAGAGTCCTTCACCCGCACAGGCTCATGTCTTAGCTGTACTCTTCAAATAAATCTATAAAGCATAGTACATACATTATACATTGTATTGTACTTACAGTAAACACAGAAATGAGATCAAATAATAATAATTATTATTCAGGCTTCCTGTCCCCAAGGACCCTACCTTTCAGATAATGCAACACTACAATTTGTTGACTTAAAAATAAGGAAATGGAAACTTCTCAAAATTACC